>NC_071256.1:6830729-7130729 GCF_023375685.1 Ictalurus furcatus
GCTGTGTGTTGAGTTATTTTGAGGGGACAGCAAATTTACACTGTTATACAAGCTGTACACTCACTACTTTACATTGTAGCAAAGTGTCATTTCTTCAGTGTTGTCACATGAAAAGATATAATCAAATATTTTTAAAAATGTGTGGGGTGTACTCACTTTTGTGAGACACTGTATACACAAGCACACACACACACACACACACACACACACACACATATACACACATACAGTGCATCCGGAAAGTATTCACAGCGCTTCACTTTTCCCACATTTTGTTATGTTGCAGCCTTATTCCAATTAAATTCATTATTTTCCTCAAAATTCTATAAACAATACCCCATAATGACAACGTGAAAGAAGTTTGTTTGAAATCTTTGCAAATTTAAAAAATAAAAAACAAAAAAGCACATGTACATAAGTATTCACAGCCTTTGCTCAATACTTTGATGAAGCACCTTTGGCACCAATTACAGCCTCAAGTCTTTTTGAGAATGATGCTACAAGCATGGCACACATATTTTTTGGCAGTTTCCCCCATTCTTCTTAGCAGGACCTCTCAAGCTCCATCAGGTTGGATGGGGAGCGTCGGTGCACAGCCATTTTCAGATCTCTCCAGAGATGTTCGATCGGGTTCAAGTCTGGGCTCTGGCTGGGCCACTCAAGGACATTCACAGAGTTGTCCTGTAGCCACTCCTTCGTTATCTTGGCTGTGTGCTTAGGGTCGTTGTCCTGCTGGAAGATGAACCTCTGCCCCAGTCTGAGGTCCACAGCGCTCTGGAGCAGGTTTTCATCAAGGATGTCTCTGTACGTTGTTGCATTCATCTTTCCCTCGATCCTGACTAGTCTCCCAGTTCCTGCCACTGAAAAACATCCCCACAGCATGATGCTGCACTGTAGGGATGGTATTGGCCAGGTGATGACTGGTGCCTGGTTTCCTCTTGCCATTCAGGCCAAAGAGTTCAATCTTTGTTCAATCTTTGGTCTGAGAGTCCTTCAGGTGCCTTTTGGCAAACTCCAGGTGGGCTGTCATGTGCCTTTTACTGAGGAGTGGCTTCCGTCTGGCCACTCTACCATACAGGCCTGATTGGTGGAGTGCTGCAGAGATGGTTGTTCTTCTGGAAGGTTCTCCTCTCTCCACAGAGACATGCTGGAGCTATGTCAGAGTGACCATCGGGTTTTTGGTCACCTCCCCGACTAAGGCCCTTCTCCTGCTGGTTCCAAACCTTCCATTTACAGATGATGGAGGCCACTGTGCTCATTGGGACCTTCAATGATGCAGAAATCCCAGATCTGTGCCTCGATACAATCCTGTCTCGGAGGTCTACAGACAATTCCTTGGACTTCATGGCTTGGTTTGTGCTCTGACATGCATTGTTAACTGTGGGACCTTATATAGACAGGTGCGTGCCTTTCCAAATCATGTCCAATCAACTGAATTTACCACAGGTGGACTCCAATCAAGTTGTAGAAACATCTCAAGGATGATCAGTGGAAACAGGATTTTTATTTTTAATAAATTTGCAAAGATTTCAAACAAACTTCTTTCATGTTGTCATTATGGGGTATTGTTTGTAGAATTTTGAGGAAAATAATGAATTTAGTCCATTTTGGAATAAGGCTGTAACATAACAAAACGTGGGAAAAGTGAAGCGCTGTGAATACTTTCCAGATGCACTGTATACATACACACACACACACACACATATATATACACACATACCTGTTTAGTTTAGCATTTCTAGGAGGAGATTCTACGCCACACAGCAGGTATCTGAAATACTGGAAAAACAGTGACAGATGGACAATTAAAGAGTGGAAACTATTTATAAGTTTGCGCAATTTTCTCATACAACAGGTGTTGATTCTGAGAAAGAGCAACAGCCAAAACAATTTATCATCATCACTCCCAAAGCACTAGAAATTCACACCCAGGAGTTTACGCGTACATTAGTGACTACCAATGTATAATAGAGGGTGTGGACAGACAACGCTGTACCACAAAGAAAAGAAAGGGACATTTTATAAAAGTTGTTGTGTTGATCCTAGTTAAGCTTGTTGGTGCAGGGAGTGTCATTACTGTTCCAACATTTTATTCTGCATCCACAAGCTGCTCAATCACATTCATAACATACAGAAATCTGATCTGGATGGATCTCTATGGTGTCTACACTTCAGTTACAAGTAGAAAAAAAAAACATTTCTGATCCATGATTTTTTTTTTTATGCTTTAAAGATGATTTAATACACTATAAATGTTTGTGTTGTACCTAGGCATACTATATAATTCTAGGCCTGTCATGATAACTGCTTTTGTTGAATGATATATTGTCCCAGAAATAATTGAAATAAATGATATTATTGACCATTTTATTCCAGTGAAAAAACACCGGTACACTGTAAAATAAACCTTGAAAGGCTTTGTGTAAAATACTGTTCTAATGAAGAAGAAGACGACTCTGTATTGATAACCTCATCACTGTGGCAAAACATCGGAGTGAAGACATTCTCCAGCAAGGACAGGACGTGCTCATAGGCCTCAAAGAGACATCGCATCTTCTGCAGTTTCACTACTCCTGGGTACGGTCCCTCCGCAACTACATAGAGAAAATAGACAGAGCACGGGAAAAGAGGGGAAAAAAATAAGGCAAAAAATGAAAAGAGTGACAGAAGACAACAAACAAGAGGAATCGACAGTGACTGAGTGAGTGAGCATATGTAGATGTCAAATTAAATTCATAGAGAACTACAGTTATGTCTTTTCATACTCGTTTTATTTTTCCATTACAGCCTTTAATGATGCCGTGAAAACCTCAGAGAAATATACATGCCATCTTCACCATTCTGGACTGATAACTGTTGTCCACAGCTTCTATATTCTTAACTATAGCTTGTTTGGGGGCGGGGCTCATAATCACAGATTTGCGTTCACTATGAAGGAATTCCTTCCGAACCGTAAGTATCATTTTTGGTGTGTAAAATGATCGGTATTTCATCGGTTCATCCCTTTGCTGCTTTTCACTCAAGCAGTGCAGAACAGTGCATTTTTCATCATGCAGGAATAATAAACGAGGAACTGTTCTCGTAAATGATTGTGAACGGTTAGTTAATGACAATGCTCCTGTCCTTTCAAAGGATGCTTTTATACATCAACAACTATAACAACTCTTTCCCTGGAAGTTTCATGAGAAACAGGAACGGTTAGAAACGGAAACTAATGAGGCAAATTGCACCCAATCACGTGAATCGGTTGGTTCCAACCACACAGTAGCTACAATTTCTGAGATTTTGCCATGACACACCTGAGAGCTTGAAAGCATGTGATTATATTATGTAATAGAAATCTGGCAGCAAGGAACAGAGTGTAATATGACTGTGAGGAAAAACACTACTCATATGACAGACTGGGTGCCAGATCAGAAATGAAAACTAATGAGGTTATTGAGTAACATCACGATCATCAAAGCGCAGACTAAAAGAATATCTTTTTGCAAGAATGGTGTTCATCCTTCGTGTTCAGTTCCAGAGACTTGCAGGAACTATATTCCACTGAAGCTGTTCTGGGAGAAACAATTAATCATGTCGTGTTATTTAAGCATATCAATTTAAAACCGCGTATAGATGCACTCACTGTTGCGGATTTCCTCGATGATGAAGGGGTCGAAGCTGATCTTGTCGATGCTCTCCTCCAGGCAATAGGTCACATAGATCTTCTGTACCTCGCCATGCAGGGAGCGCATCTCAGAATCACTCAGCTCCGGACACAAGATCTTATCGTTGAACTCCTCTACACACACACACAAACACACAACAAATAAATATTGTTATGAAAATATTAATCAAAACCTACAAATTAAGAGCGATACATTGTGCACAATTAGCATGGTCTTTATATAACATACTGCAACTTCGGATTCTGAAGCTTGTGGCCAGAGAAGTGTATAATAAGTATCTCAGTGGGCCTTTGTGGTGGAGTATCCGAAGCTGAGGCTATCCTCGATTTAAACACAGAAACGTATGTGGTTTGTGCATATGTGTGTTGAGATGTTGGGTAGATACTCACACAGTCACACTGGAGCTAAAGGTGATCCCAAAGTTGTAATGCCTAAATCTCCATATCGTTAACCACTAGACCGACACACTCATTTCTGTTTTTACTGCACTTCCCTTCCAAAGCGTACACTCACACTTAGGATGTCGGACATTATGCGTACACACTCACCCACAGCAAGGCAGAACTGCAGCACATGCACGGCTCCCTCCTGTTTGAGGAAACTCATAAAGCGGAACAACAGATCCTGCTGCTCACGGATCTCCTTCAGGTCCAGCTTCAGCACCTAACACACACAGGTCATAAATTTGCCTACACCTTGTTATTATTTTGTATTTTGGAAGCATGTAAATATCTTATGTAGTTCTGAGGGGCAGTAATACAGTAAATGAAAAAAAAACAAAGTTTTTTTTAATCAAAATAACAATTTACACCGATCATCCAGTTCAAAAGTTTACACCCGCCCCCCCCGGCTCTTAACGTATCGTGTTGCCTTCTTGAGCATCAGTGAACGTTTGCACCTTTTGTAATAGTTGTGTATGAGTCCTCAGTGTGAAAAGATGGATCTGAACATCATATAGTCGCTGTTGGAAAGGGCTCAAATATGCAGATGATGCTGGAAAAGTAAAGAATGTGCAGGACCTGGAGGATTTTTCTGAAGAACAGTGGGTAGTTTAACTGCTCAGGACAAACAAGGGACTCATGAACAACTCTCACAAAACATAAAAACAGTCGTTGATCATCCAGGTAACGACACACAGTATTAAAAATCAAGCGTGTGTAAACTTTTGAACTGGTTCATTTGTGTAAATTCAGTTATTATTGTGTCTTGTGGACTATATGTACACATCTGTTATGTGAAATAGCTTACTCAGGGAAGGACTAAATAAAAATCTAACCACTGATGTCACTAAATACCCCAGATATACATTTCAAGGACTTGCTATCTCGCTGGACTTACAGAGGGATGTTTGTTGCGCGAGTCTGCATATTTCTGTAGGAAGGGCACCAGGGCAGATGGAGGCTCAGTTGCTGGCTCAGGCTAACAACGAAACAAGACAAAAGACTCACAGATGAGAAGCTCATTTCTATAGTTAAGCAATATATTGTAAGCGTGACCTGAAGATTTCCCGAAAACCTATGAATTTATGGACGTTGTTCTAGTTCTTCATGTGTCCTTAGTTGTTAATTGTCTGTAACAGAAGCTCTGACAGTAGTTCCAGCTGCAAGGTTTATATTAATGCACTCTTCGTAATAATATATCATCATTTCTATAGTAATATTTTCAAAATGTAATTGTTGTCGAATTGCTGCGACGTAAGAGGAATAAAACACTTCGGGATGCGCTGTGACTGGAAAATAATCAACTTCAGGTTGGCAACAGTAACTCCACATCATTAGATGTACAGTAACTGTCACACCACACCTAAAACAGTACCCAAATGCTTTGCTTCTTACGCAATAACATTTGCTGGTTTCCCGTGTCAGATTCACATAGGGCTTACGTTATATAGCTTATGCTGTAAATCCTTCTCGATATTCAGGCGACAAAGCTAAAACAAACAGCCTCCTCCTCGCTAGGTTTGAATAAATGTTGAGAAATTAATTGCACCTTTTTTGTTATTTATGTAAATCAAGTGTAGATAGGTAGCTAAGCCTGCTATTTATTTAATAAGATGTCATTTGATTTATCAGAACGGAACAAAAACAACTCCAGGTATCTTTAATATATATATATATATATATATATATATATATATATATATATATATACACACACACACACACACATAATCTGAACTAGATCAGCAGGTCTAAGTGTCAGGTAAATCTAAAATCACTCACAGGAGTGTCATCGATGAACAGGAGTACCATGTGGTTCACCGTATCCTGGAAAGGAAGTAGGAAAATAAATTCAATCGCAAATCGTGCACAGTGTATGCACAGTATATTCAATCTCGAATGAATATAAATGGTAGAGATTATGAAGACTACAAAAAATGCAACTAGGGAGGAAAAAAAAGAAATATGTGTCTCATATAGTGGAAGGGATTCAAACTGCCATATGCTCTACATTAGCTTTAATTCTTATAGAGTTCTGTTTCTCATGATGATCTAGACAATAAAGGGAAATTATCAATCTGCACAATGCTGTAAACTGGAATATATTTGGAACGTCTGAACCCGGTTCTCATGTTTCTCATCAGGAAATGTTCATTCAGCCAAGAATAAAATTCACACACTATTCATATTCACACCGAATGTAGTCAAGACAAGTTTAAATGCCTGGAGTTTGCTTCTTTAGTTTCGGCCGATGTAAGCTTATAGCTACCAGATTAGCAGAGCATTGGCTGTAAATATACAAAACCAAACTGTAAGTACTGTATATTCATATAGTCATATATTAGGTGAGTGACACCACACCATGACCCCAGCTTCAGGAAGGAACCACTGCTACTGTTTTTAGCTGGGTAACATTGTTTAATAGATACATACATGCCTTACGGTGTCATGAGCAATAAATAACCTTGAGGTAAATGTGTGATGATTTAGACATGTAGTCTACATAAGGCATGTTACATTTTAATAGAAACGTTCCTACGTATCAGCTACGTTAGCCTCGTTGCTCCATTAAAAGAAAACAACGTTCCAACATCAAAACCTTTGCCTGATGAGCGATCAGCGCAGGTTTGTTTTGACAAAGACGAATTTCGTTATACTGTCGGTCAATTGTGCAAATTCGTGACACTTTTGCTGTGTGTGTGGGAGATCTTTACCAAATGGGAGACAATCTGTAAATTCCTGTTCCATATTATTAATGTTTGCACCACAGTGTTTTTTATGTATATATACAAATATGTTTTTCCATGTGTTATTGTTTCTATAGCAACAAGTAGCACTTGGGACTTGCATGGCAGATATGCCACATAAATCAATTTTAAAAGCTGATATGTTGAAGTTATCTTTGAGGAGATGTTTACATAACATTTATGGAAGGAGTCTCCAGAGTCAGAACTTTGTAACAGTTAGAGGTAAAGCTGTATTCTTTTATGTCTTCCGCCATGTAAAAGTCTTCGGGGCGGACGACTTTGTGCTTTGTGGTTCCTTTGATGACATGACAAGTGGAGTTGTTTTATTTAAACTTACAAACAAAGAGGCTGGTGAGGGAGGTTGACTGTTTATAGTTATTATAATGTGAGCGATAACAGGATTTAACTTCTTTTGCGGACATTCCACAATGTTAAATGTAACTATAAAGGGATAAAAAGTAATGGGTCGTTATTGTTAACAATATCAAGTTGCTGAGGTATAAGAGGAAAGAAACACTTTGGGACATGATGTTTAGAGTGATAATAGTAACTCTTCTTTGCTTTGAGCCACATCAAACATGATTAATTTCCTATAACAGCATGTCTCCAAATATTTTATTCCTTACAAATTGCATTATTTAGTTCATTACTTTCGCTGGGCACTGACTGACAGTTCAGATGAAGCCCTTGAGTCAAAACTGCTATTCTCCAGAAACATAATTCCTCCTTTCATAATTTCTTCTTTTTCTTTATACATTTTATACGTTTCTTGTTTGTTGTGAAGGTTATCATTTAGCGTCTGGTCACAGAAGCGGATTGCATATACCACAGAGGAGTTCATTCGAAGCAAACTTTTTCAGGTGGATTGGAGTCTTGGTGCAAAAGCACAAGTGTGAAAACACTTTGTTTAGATGCGCCCTTCTTTACGTACCGGGTCGGCCATGAAGTCCATGGTTGGGAGAAACACAGAGCCGGTCATGACTTCTCGAATCAGCAGAGACAGAGATCTAAAAGTGGAACAGCACAGAATAACGTTTCATCACAGATCCCTCTAACATTTCTTGAACAGTCATTACAGTTTACACATAAAACTCACTGCTGACAGGAGCAACTGTCTCAGCTCATAATAATAATAATAATAATAATAATAATAATAATAATAATGAGTCTTTATTGGTCACATATACAGAAGAGCACAGTGAAATTCTTTTCTTTGCATACCGCAGCCTATAAGGAAGCTGGGGTCAGAGCTTAGGGTCAGCCATGATACAGCGCCCCCTGGAGCAGAGAGGGTTAAAGGCCTTGCTCAAGGGCCCAACAGTGGCAGCTTGGCAGTGCTGGGGCTAGTAACCCAGCGCCTTAACCGCTAAGCCACCACTGCCCCAGCTGTGACACATAATATCCAGCTGATGCAGATTGCTGGTGTGAAAATGAGGGCTGACATTTTAAAAAGCAGGATGCTGACTCAAAAACAAAAAATAAAAGCACTAGTGAACACACACACACAAACATCTTTTGCTTATAAAGATTCACATGTCATTCTATAATTGAAATATGGTCAGTGTTTTCTGTGTGTAAGAAAAATAAAACACTTAAAGTCCCCATGAAGAGCCTTAAAACATGCAGCGTTATTCGACGTGTCGACGTAATTTCCACTTAATCAGGAAGTCAGGGCGAGACGTATAGAGTAGCCCCTCCCCATTTTTAAACAGAAAATGGCGTTCAGTTTACCTCACAACCCGGCTAAACCGTTGTAATGTTGGGGGCAGGACACTTCAGATTCTAGACAGCATTTGATTGGACAGAAAATCTGATGTGAAGCCGAAGTACAGAATGATGTCATCAAAACTACTGATCCTTATTGGCAGTAGAGAGAGACTGTAAATTTTATATGCATATATCTTCCATCCATCCATCCATCCATCTTCTACCGCTTACTCCTTTTCAGGGTCACGGGGAACCTGGAGCCTATCCCAGGGAGCATCAGGCACAAGGCGGGGTACACCCTGGACAGGGTGCCAGTCCATCGAAGGGCACAATCACATACACATTCACACACCCATTCATACACTACGGACACTTTAGACACTCCAATCAGCCTACCATGCATGTCTTTGGACTGGGGGAGGAAACCGGAGTACCCAGAGGAAACCCCGGCAGCATGGTGAGAACATGCAAACTCCGCACACACAGGGCCACGGTGGGAATCGAACGCCCGAGGCAAACGTGCTACCAACTAAGCCACCGTGCGCCCTATGCATATATTAAAGATATCCTGACATATTCATACTAAAAGCTACAAAACTTTGATTTTGTTTTCATGGGGACTTTAAGCACATATTTTTTATAATAACTTCCTGTCAGACTGCATCACATCACCCAGTCATTGATCTTTGTCCTATTACAGTTTAATTCCTTCCTGATATCACTTATGTACTTCCTGGATTTAAAAAAAAAAGTTGAATACTTGAGAAGAAAGCAAAAACTGACCTAAGGGCTTTAGGACAGTGTCAAATGTCCTCACACTCACACGATAGTCAAGAATGAACAATATACAGATGTATATACACATGTTTTTACAGATTACATAAAAAAAGAAAAAAAAGAAGCAAACATATTTCGTTGTGGTTACCGAGGTTTAAGTATGAATTAGCTTTAGACAACAGATGTCAGTCGCAGGTGTGTATGTGTGTGTATGCGGTGGGGATTCGAGCCGCCTGTTTTTAAGTGAACCTGTTGTATAGCACAAAAGAAAAACACACACTATTTCAGAATTGTCTTGGCTGAGGTAGAAAAATTCTTGGCTTGGTGATGGAGAGGATGCAAAAAGAGTGACAGAAGCATATTATCAGCATGAATGATGTGTCTCTGGAGCTCTTTGCAGCACATTATCGCCTCTTCAGAATGTTCACAAAACACTATTTAAAGGAAATAAACAACATTTCACATTGTGCTAACTTTCAGGAGTTTATGTACAATGTGTGAAATGTTTGGGGGGAAGAAACCTCGTTCGAGTGCCGTGTGTGTGCGCGTGCGTGTGTGCGTGTGTGCGCGTGTATGTGTTCTGCACCTGCAGTCAGTAGCTTTAGGAGGCATGACATATGGAAAGAGCATCTCTGTGAGCTTCCGTAAGTAGAGCAGCTCATCTCGTCGACTGCGTAGAGCCACGTGCAGATCTGCGCCGTACTCCTCTAGCGCCACCCGCTGCAGGGGCCGGTTTTTATCCACTGTCCACACACGCACACAAAAACCCAACTCATCACTAACATCGTTATTAGAAAATACAAACATGTTACCATATTATATTTATATTTACACTAAGTCACATGACTGACCTTTTTGCTGTGCTTTGGCAGCAATCTCTATGTGCTTCATGGCTGCTTTCATCATTTTGCCAGTGACGGCTGATGGAACGTTCACCTGGACAGAAATGAAAGAAAATCACAAGAAATTAACTTTTATCATGTAATAAGAACTGTATATAGCCAGAACAATAAAGAAACGCATTACAAAATTGAAAGATTTTACGAAATATATTAAATAATTCTTTCTTCCTCTCACTTTTTCTTAATTATTATACAAAATGTATTTACAAATAACTGGTATGTTGTTATATGCTCTGTTGTTACATTATGACCACTGCTTATGACATTTATTTTCATATAATAATTATTCATTGTGTAATATTTTGCATTAAGGTTCGTTTAACGAACACTACAGTACTTAACAGATTAACAAGGCGCTAACACACTTATTAATTGATGTCAAACTAAACTTAGCTGCATGTTTATTTCACCCCTAACTAAACAAATCCACATTAGTAATTACATTCCTACAGGAGTACTACAAATGGTTATAATTAGTTGAATTAAATATTGGCACCCAGCATCACATACATTTTACACTGCAAAATCAAAATCGTCATCACGAGCATTAATTACTTAACATTAGTTGTGGTTTATTTAAAGTTAATGTAACCAATATCATTACTACTTGATTTTATTTAACATTCATATATATTACGCTATTATTGTTACATTATTAACATAATTATGTTTTTAGTTGTTTTTATTGAAAGAAGTCTAATGAATTTACCTAATTTAATGAATTGTAATGAATTTACCTAATTTAATGAATTGATAGGACATCTCATTTTCTGAAGCATCATTTCACAGAACCTGCTGCTCACCTTCTGGACTCGCCGAACCAGAACGGAGGCGAAAAAACGAAACGTCTGCCTGAGTTCGTCCACACACACCTCATCATCTGTAATATCCCTGAACAACACAAAATCCCGACACAGGTTAACTACAGAGGAGGCAGTAGCCCAGCGATCACACAAAAACACTGCTAAACATGTGGAAAAGATTCCCTCTCCAGGGAAAAATACAGAACAGTGAATATTTGATTGTGTCGTACCTGTACCACGGATACACAAAGTTCTCTAGGACCAACTCCAACACCTGGACACCAGGACAAGATTTTATCAGTACTCATTACAGTGCTGAATGAATGGACCTAGAAGTGGGTAGAGGGCATACCTCTCCGATGGAAGCGTCCACCTTCGAGTGCACCTTCAAACCTAACCATGGCTGGTAGTTTTCCAGAAGAAGAGCTGGTCTATAGATAAAAGTAATTAAAGGGCATTGTGTTGTTATTATTATTATTATTATTATTATTATTAGTGATATCGTGATACTTTGAAACATAGAATGTTAGAAATTTACTAAGAAATGTCAACATATGTACATTTTGCCCTAATACATATATTTAACAAATACATTGTTGTATATCATGATGCATATAATTAATTTGAAATACATGAATTAGAATAGACACCTCTAAAATGTCATTAATTGTAGTTCTTGATAGTTTTAAAATGAATACTGAATGAGAACATAACACTCAAAGTAAAATGTTGCTGAACTTTATTACAGAAATAAACAGTACTGACTGTACCATGAAAATGCACTAGACTTTTTTTAATGAAATATATATATAAATATTAATATATATTAACTATTAATAAACATAAAAATAAATAAAATCCAAACTGAACCAAAAAAATAACACTCCAAATAACAAATGAAAATAGAGACGTGTAAAATGAATCAAAAACACTTGAAATAATGCAACAAAATTTGCCAACATCAGCAGTTTTTATTTTGCCTCTAGAGGCCGCTCTCGTACTGTACAAGCAGACAGCGGAACCTTCTCAGCCACTCCTGCAATGGACGCAACTGGGAAGAACTATCAGTGTGGATTTTTGTCGATGACTGATGTTTCAGCAGTCCGTTATCAGTGCCGATTAATCGGCAAAACCGATCAATCGGTCAACCTCTAGTGCATGTTTTTCTTGTGTGTAATGATGTGTGTATATTTAAAACTACTCCAGACCTTGTGTACGCCCAAATCCTTAGTGGTAGAAAAGTGTAATCAAGGTAAACTGATTACATCACACTTACTGTCAATCATATCAGTGTAATCACTCATATCGGTGCTCATAACAAAGACTGATCAAGATGATACATTGCCTGAAGATTTGCCAAAAAAAAACAAAACTGTTTTTAAGAAGCGCAAGAAACTCTTGAAGAGTGGCTCATCAGTTGATTTTTAAAAACTGCATCAGTGCAGTTCTAGGGTTTTTAGGCTTTTTAGGCTTTATCAAAGAGAAACTGTTTACCATATATGGCAGTTTAAGGGCGTTTCTTTATGCAAATGAGCGTGGCAGGGCAGTGCAAGAGCAGAGCAATTTGGAAGGTGTGGGATTTATCAACTTTCACGGGGTACACACTTGTAGAACGTGCATCACTTTTATCTTACTGCGTAACAGGTCTGTATTAAATGAATAAACAGAAATGTTCACCGCTGCTCTGTGCTTGAACAACAACGTGTAATACTCTACCTGTGTCGTTTGCACTTGTTCTTCCCACAAACTGCACAACTGTGGCCCTGTGGGAAGAGCTCCTGCTGCTCCTGCTGCTGTGTCACACACACACACACACACACACACACACACAGAGAGAGAGAAAGACAGTAACAGGTCAATTTTCCCAATGTTTCTCCATAACGAGGAATGAACTTCTAAACGCAGGCTCTTACTTTATCCTTAGTCGTTATGGAAATCAGGACGTTTGGCACCAGGCTGTCGGGACTCAGCGAGCAGTAGAAGGTGATTGCTCCAGCCAGGAAAAACCAAAATATCAACAGGACATGGATATATCTACAGAGGAAAGGAGAATTTGTAAAACTTATTAACAGTCTATAAATTAATATAAATAATTATTCACTGTATTTCAAGTCATTAAAGTTAGTATGTAAGGAATGAAACACTTGGGGGACATGCTGTTACAGGAAAATAATCAATGACGATGTGGTGACACAAAATTGGAGTAACTGTTCCCACCCCAATGTTGATTATTTTCCCTATAACAGCACAACCTGCAGGGGCTTATTCCAACAGCAATTTACAAACTACAACTAATTTTATTTATTAAATATGTTTTTTATCTGTTTATAGTTATGGATATATCTAATGTGGACTCCACATGAAAGTTTTTTTTTTTAATCACTCACGTTATAGCAGCTATAGACTCATCGTCCACTTTATTAGGAACACCCGCACATTTATGCAGTTATCCAATCAGCCAACCACGTGGCAGCAGCAAAAGGCTTAATATAATGATACAAATACAGGTCAAGGGCTTCAGCTGATGTTCACATTAAACATCAGAATGGGGAAAAAGTGTGATCTCTGCGACTTTAACCATGGCATGGATGTTGGTACCAGAAGGGCTGGTTTGAGTATTTCATAAACTGCTGACTGGGATATTCACACACCACAGTCTCTAGAGTTTACACAGAATGGTGCGAAAAACAAAAAAAACATTGAGTGGGTGGGTGGAAACGCCTTGTTGATAAGAGAGGTCAGAGGCCAGATTGGTTCAAGTTTCCAGGAAGGATATAGTAACTCAAATAATCACTCTTTCCAACCATGGTGAGCAGAAAAGCATCTCCGCATGCACAAAACATCAAATTTTGAGGTGGATGAGCTACAACAGCAGAAGACCACATTGGGTTCCACTCCTGTCAGCCAAGAACAGGAATCTGAAGCTATAATAGGCACAGACTCACTCAAACTGGACAAGATTACAAAACAAATCACCTGGTGACCTTTTTCCAGACTTCAGCTGTCCAGTTTGGGCGAGTCTGTGCCCATGTGTAGAATTGTTCGCTCACAAATCTCTCTTTTGCAATTTTTTCAGAATGGGGTTTCCCTATCCTGATTTCTTCTGTTTTTGTATAAATGTTGTAATAAATAGTTTTAGATCTTCAAACAAAATACATCATAAAACAAAGGCAACCTGAGTAAACACACAATACAGTTTATGTATTTATTTATTTTATTGAAGCAAAAAAGGTTAGCCAACACCTACCTCTAATGTGAAGAACGAATTGCCCCCTTAAACTTAAAATCCAGTTGTGCCACCTTCAGCAGTAATAACCAAACTCTTCCGATAACTGAGATCAGTCTTTTACTTACTTCTAGGACTGGGACTTTGGATCATATGCTTTTATCCTATGCATTGGATCATTGTCTTGCTGCATAATCACGTTGCGCTTGAGTTTCAACTTACAGACTGAAGATGGGACATTTTCCTTTAGGATTTTCTGGTAAAGAGCAGAATTCATATTTCCCTCATTTCCTGCAAGTTACCCAGGCCCTGAAGCAGCAAAGCATCCCCACACCATCACACTACCACCGCCATGCTTGACTGTAGGTATGATGTTCTTATTGTGGAATTAAGTGTTTGGTTTACATCAGACGTAATGGGACCCCTGTCTTCCAAACAGTTCCACTTTTGACTCATCAATCCACAGAATATTCTCCAAAAGGTTTGAGGATCATCATGGTGTGTTTTGTCAAAATTCAGACTAATGTTCTTCTGGGTTAGAAGCGGTTTTTACCTCGTCACTCTTCCATGGATGCCATTTTTTGACCTTTATTGATGTAAAAGACTCCTGTAGGTCCTCTGATGTTGTCCTTGGCTCTATTGTGACTTCGTGGATGAGTCGCTGCTGTGCTCTTAGAGGAATTTTGGAAGGTTGGCCTCTTCGCTGAACCCCATTATGAATGCAGTTTCATAGATGTGAGGAATTAGTACGTTCGGGGGCAAATATATTTTCACACAGGCACGGTTGGTATTGGATAATTTTTTTGCTTCAATAAATAGCATTATCATTTCTAAACTGTATTTTGTGTTTCCTCAGTTTTCCTTTGTTTTAATTTTTTAATGGATTTTTCAGACATTGTTTTAATTTCTGAAACAATTTAGTATGAGATGTACACAATAACCGAAGAAATCTGTACACACACACACAGCTTGTCATGTTAGTGAAAAATACAAAGCACAAGATCTGCTGTTAGTTGGACAAGTCCATGCTGCAGCGATTGCCATCCTTGTGAAAACGAAGCCAGGGAAACGGGCCATCGACAAGCAAGTTTGGCGTTGTAAGTGTGGATCCAAACCCGCACCGATGAAGAGCTCCAGCGTTACAAGGTGCTAAAATCAGCTGCTAAGCGAGCAGTAGCGGCAGCCAAGACTGATTACTACGACCACGTGTATGAGGAATTGAACACGACGGAAGGAGAAAATAAAATCTACCGCTTGGCCAATGCACGTCATCAAGCCACTCAGGACATCGGCCAAGTCAAGCACATGAAGGATGAAGATCATCGACTCCCCCGAGAACCACCTGCTATCCTCCGTCGATGGAGCGGTTACCTCTCCAAAATCAGAAACGAGGAACTTGACCACCCACTGATCCAAAGTACCAGTCTGGTCTCTGGACCTGTGCCACCAATTACCACCAAGGAGGTCAAAGAAGCGACAAAGAAGAAGAAAAATGGGAAGGCAACCAGCCCAGATGACATCCCAGCTGAGGTGTGGAAGATCCTCGACTGCCAAGGTGCCATGACTCTCACTGCCCTCTTCAATTGAATCATCGACGAAGGTGAGGCTCCAGCAGCTTGAACAACCAGTACCACGGTACCCATCTGGAAGGTCATGGGCGATGTGAACAAATGCTCAAACTATCGGTGAATCCGACTCTTGTGTCACGCCATGAAAATATTTGAATGGATTATCGATGCCAGGCTCCGCAAGATTGTCTCAATCACTCAGAACCAATGTGGCTTTGTCAAAGGGAGTGGAACAACGGACACCATCCACGGTGCTCGCCTGCTTTTGGAAAAGCACCGTGCGAAGACCAAGCCCGTCCACATGGCAAAGGCCTTCGATTGCGTCCCATACGCACTCATCTGGCACGCCCTACAATCCCACAATGTCCCTGAAGCCCAGTGGACCCAACTACTCTACCACAATGTCACCAGCGTGGTTCAATGCAGTGGGAACATCGCCTCCCTTCGCCATCAATGTCGGTGTACATCAAGGATCGGCACTTTCGCCCCTCCTATTCATCCTCTGCATGGACACTGTGACATCTGACCTCCAATCGCCAATGGAATGAACGGTTTGGCGAATTTGGACTTTGATTGAATGTCAAGAAGACAGAATATATTAAATATAGCCCTCAAACTGATGGAACCATCAGCATCAGTGTAGAAAATCTGAAGAAAGTGGAAAAATTCAAGTACCTAAGTTCCCTCATATGCAGCAGTGGAGACCAGATGCTCTTGCCCATGTCAATGACACCTAGATGAAATGGCGCCAGGAGACTGGAATCCTGTGCGATGCCCCAAGCCCCAAGTTAGAGATCTACAAGACAGTGGAGCGCCCAGTCGCCCTCTACGGATTGGAGTGTTGGCCAACGACAGCAAAGCACAAGCAGGCCCCCTACACGTGATGGAAATGCGAGTGCTTCGCTGGTGCCACGGACTAAAACGACTTGACCACGCCATGAACAACAACGTCCGACGATGGCTGGGAGTCGCACCAATCGTGGCAAAAATGTGGGAAGGAAGGCTTAGTTGGTATGGACATGTCGTACGCAGCAAAGAATATGCTGTAACAAGGACAACCATGCAGTAGACCCAAGAAACGATGGATGGATCGAATCAAGGAGGACATGCAACACGTGAATGCCACCCCCGAAGACGCCTTGGATCAATCCAAATGGAGGCAGACGTGCCGACAAGCGGACCCTGCCATAGCGCATGAACAACGCTAGGAAGAAGAAGATAAGATCCGCTGTGTTAGACTTTCCCGTAGCTGAAAAGTTAAAGTGCATTAATATAAACCTGCTGCCATGTACAGAATAACACACAGTGGTGTATGATGCCACCCCAAAGAGGATTATTGTCATATAACAGCACAGCTTGGAGTGTGTTATTCTGTTTATATCACAGCAATTTGTGATGATTGCAATGTTTATTTTCTTGATGAATGAAACATTGAGGAGTTAATAGTTTACGGTTAGATTTAATCTCGTGGAAAGTCTGGGGGATAAATTAGTTACTGTTCTCACTTACATCATAGCTGCAATCAACAGTCGTTCCCTTATCCCCTGCTCTCTCTCCTTCTTTCTTTCTTTTAAAAAACACAGCTTCTCATTTTTACCAAGAAACCAGGAAGTATAAACTCCTCGGTCATGAACATTTTCCTGTGCTGGGAAACTTTGTCTGTTACAAAGCGCTTACACCTGAGAGTCATTCCATGAAGGTTAAAAAAATGTCTCCAAAAAAATTTTTTTTAAAACCTTCACTAAATCCACGATGTTAATTTTATGTGTTAAACAAACAACAACAACTTTTTAAAATTAGTTTATTATTAGTATAGATAAACTCCTCAACTTCCTATCCGCCTTCCGCCATACTTGTTTTCGCTCTGCAAGTGAGCTGCGAATGGGTCGCACACAGAAATACTCCATCAACTATGCTTTATCGTTATTATTGCGGGAAGATGAATTCTTATTGTGGGGAGAATTTCTACCGGTGTATCGCAAACCATAAGATATTGCCCATCCCTATTGTTACGGCCAAAAATGCTTGATTATGCTGCGACTTTTTAAAAAAATTTATGCAACTTGCAGATTTATGTGGGTTTTTTTTGTGCGGAAAAGTACTTGAATTGGCGAAACTGCAATTGCACAAATAGTTTTGCATGGTCTTTCGCAGTGATGTTGGTTGGTAAATGAGACCTTTCATCTGTATTCATGTTTGACGCATGTCAATCGAAGAGGGCATGCACGTTGTGATGACGTCACGTGATGCGTCTTGGCCCAAATGTGCGGAAAATCCACAGTAATTTTGAAAATTGCAAGCCCTTCCGAATATTGCGGAGTTTGCTTGATCTTGCGTTAATTCCTGCTATCGCAAAATCCTGGAGAGACTGTACAGAAACAATAACGTATTAGAACAAGTGTATTAATATTAATCGGTCGTTCATGTTACAGCCGGAACTACTTTTGAGAAGTCAACCGCGCTGTGCTATAAAAAAAAAAATTATGAATCGCGAATTTGAAAGTTTCAATCATTTTAAATAACAAAAGTATACAAAAAAAACATAAATATACAGCAAATGATCAAAATACATTATTATAGAACTGTCTCTGTGTTTCTGTTGGATTATGGGTTTCTGTGTCATTTCAAGCAATCAGTGATTTTAATCAGTACGTACATTTTCAAATGCAGCGTCACACCTTTTTTGTCTCACTCACCTGTTGAGGATTATGGTTGAGGAGAGCATGGAGACAAGCACGAAGCAGATGAACGGGTACTGCCGGGCCACTTCCTTAATCAAGTCCACCTTCAGTCCCCTCCTAAGGGACTCGAGGAAAACTTTAACGCCTGCCATGTGGCTCTGCCAGAACAAAAATAAATAAAAACATCAGGACTTAGCGAATGTCAAAATGTAAAAACATTGTATACCACAGCGCTGTTCTCGAGTCCCAATCTGATTAATCAGAAGGTTACAGAAATTATAGCAAGACAAATCACAGGTTTATGTTAACGCACTTATTCTAATGAGTTGTTTCTATGGTAACACCCTACACAGGATCTAACGTGGCGGACAGTCCATATAACCTACGCCTTATAACGTATGTTATTCAGGAAAGTATAATTGCTGATAAAGTCATGTTTATTCAGCAATTTTTGGACGGAGTCTCCAGTGTCAGTGTTTGGTAACAGTCAGAGGTAAAGCTGTAACAAAGACGGACAGTTTATAACTGCTATAATGAAGGGAAAGACTTTTTCATGGATGTTCCACAACATTAAATATAGCTATAAATGGGTAAAATGTATGACAGCTTTCTTTAATAAATAATGAATTTTAACGTTGACAACAGCTGTGGTATAACAGGAATAAAACACTTCAGGGTGTGCAGTTATTGTGACATATTCAATCCATCAATGCGTGTTTAACAATGAATGAAATTCTTAATAAACAGAACACAGGTAAATGTACACCTAAGTAGTTGTCTAAAATTGATTGTTTCTGTTCTCAGAGCTGTATTTTTCTACAGTAAAAAAAAAAAAAAAAAAGTTTGACATTTATACAGAACTTCCTTCATCCTAAATGAGTCAGAGGGGGAAAAAGCTGTTCAATGTCACTGGACTGTACAAGACTCCGTGCTTGTTTTCGGAGTGAAGATTAAATTGTTTGTTCACAATTTCCTGGTTATTATCCTCTATCCTTTCTCTACCCCAACACACACACACACTTTTGTATTTCTATCAGTGTTGAGTAAGTTACTCAAAAAAAGTAATCCACTACAGATTACTAATTACTACTTTAAAATGATAATTTGCTTACATTACTAATAATGACTTTACTTTCAAGTTACTATCAAACCTACAAAAATACACGACAACGTGAAACTCGTAGTTCTTTCAGTAATTTTAGCACACGTCAATGTATGACATGATCAGAAAAAGTTGTTTTTTTCATAAAACTTGCCTAGGGTGTTGCCACTGTTTGTAGGTCTACCACACTGATAAAATATAAAACTTTTCTAACTAGGCTAGTTTGGTTTTGCTAGCCAAGTGGAAGCACAACTAAGCTCTCATTGTATGAGTTTAGCTGCTACAGTGCCATGCAGAGTACATTATCTTTCCTTATGCTCTGCTCAAATAATGCTCATGTAAACTGGAACTCATATAGACATTTACACACCTCGTTTTCCTGCTCAGAATGAGAGGAAAATAGTGTTTCAGTTTCAACCGCTTTAAAATTTTTTTAATCGGCGTGTATCCATTTTTCCTCACACTGACTGTGAGCTAGCGTTTGGCAGAATTGAGAGACTGTCAGCCAATAAGACACGAGTATTTTAACATATTTTCCTGAAAACCCTGTCTGATTGGTCTCACCTCAGTTCACTGAGGATATAAAATTACAACACTGCTGTCTTCTTTTACTGACGTTCAGTTACGCAGTGACAAACCGTTCCAAGTAGAGAATTAATCAGGGCTACAGCCCCGAATGCCCAAGCCAGGTTACACCCCTAGCAGTCAAGTAAAACATGATTTATTTTAAAAATGCATTTTACTTAATATTGTTTTCTAAACAACAGATTTGTAACGCAAGTAACGTAATTTTATTGACATCAGTAACGAATCAAATTACATCAACTTTAAATGTAATGCGTTACATTACTGCGTTATCAGAAAAAGTAATTAGATTACAATAGTGTGTTATATGCAACTCTGATTTCCATTACTGTGGGATATTTCAGACCACAACCTCAGGACATTTTAAGGTTTTGTTTAAATAAAATCTACAGTTAAAGCCACTTTTCACATAACAACCAAACAAAATGTCCCTTTAAGGATAAATCTGTACTGTGGTCTCCATAAAAAAAAGAGATACACACACATGCACACACACACACAAACACATTTAAAAATAGGTTTCTATATTAGGAGTAAAATTAAATTACACAGTCTGGGTATAATAACTCTACGAGGCAGTATCAGGCTTTTTAGGAAGCTCTGTCTCAGTGTCCAATTACAATGTCGATGAAAGATAAAACCCTCCAGCAGCATTGTGGGTAATGCTGCTAACCAAAGCGTCTTTATTTTTTATAATAACACACTTGCTAAAGGTATGCAAAACTCGTTTTAAAGCCCAAACATATTTTTCACTAGTTGATATGAATTTTCTTATAAGACATGTCAACATCTTTTTTTTTTTTTTAAATTAAAGTTATTAATCAATAGAACTTCAATTGAACACAAATGTTATTCTATTAATATGCTTTTACTAACAGGCTCGTACTTTACACATGTCCACACTCTTCCTCTGGTTTAAAAAAAATTATGGACTGCATTTGCATACTGAATCCTGATTGGCTCTTATATGTTATGACACAATAACCAATTAGCTGTGACATTCAATATAGACTTTTCTGATTATTTTCCAATAAGATTTCCAACTCCCGTTAGAACAACTCCAGCAATGAATACTGCCAGTGTCACGTCTCTTCACCAAACTATTTTCCTTTCAAGCTACTGGAATAACATCATGAAATAATCCTGAGCGCAAACCCCAGAACAACCAAGAAAACTTTTCATCTTACCAGTTGAATCTAATATCAAGCTGCACTGACGGCCATCTAATAACTACAATAAATGTGTCATGTTTACACAATCCAATTAACCTGATTGCAGAATAAAACTTCAGGTGTACGCAAGTCACCAAATAATCAAATTTATACCACAGCAGGTCAAATTCTTGAATCTGATTGGTCAGAATGCGTGCATTATTTAGTACAAGAGCACAAGTAGTAACATTCAACATGAACAGTAGGTTTATATTAATACACACGTTCTAATACGTTATTGCTTCAAGTGATAACCGAGTGATTTCTCAGACATTCCACAACATTAAACATAAACAGATAAAACATGCAATGTTTTGCTCTTTAATTTAAAAAAAAAAAATGTTGTAATATAAGAAGAATAAAACACTTTATTCCACCCGGTCATTAATTATACAACTTTCATTTATGTGTTTGTTTGTTTATTTATTTATTTATTTTTTTAACTCTTAAACCCCACCCATTCCTGGCCATGCTCACTAATATCTGCCCCCAGGATCTACAGTGACCCACAGTGTCTATAAAATGATTGACAGGAGGCACATCCAAACATAAACAAGCTTCCGGACCGGGATTCAGTTTTCCAAACTGCTTTTCTCAGCCATTAGTACACTTGTGCTGAGATCATGGCTTAAACCAGTATTATTTTTATCACGTCCTAAATACCTTCCAGGTTATTTGTACAAGTTAGATATATTTTTAATCGCCTATTGTACCTTTAAATATGATTTACGAACAAAATTCAGAAAGAAAACGACTCTAGAGAAAAGTCAGCTGATTCTCATCAAGCTTTTAGCATGCTAATCCTACAAACAATGCAATCGATGTTGGGGGGGAAAAAGCTGTGAATAGTGTGTGTCATGTTTCTTTATAATGATCTCTAACTGAACAATAATAAAGCAGTTATAAAAGTATTTAATCCACAATCCCATCTCATCACCTATCTGTACATAGCTCGCGCAGACACACAGCTAACCTGGTCATGGACGAAGTTACCGGAAATAGTTACCGGAAATAGTTACCTGCAAAACAGCCGCTTCTTACGAGTTACACAACATTAACAAAATGTTGCTGTGATAAACTATATTCTACATTTTATTTCAACAGTTGGTCAGCTGACAAACTTCGTTTCCAGCAGATTAACGCATTACACAGGTGAAGGCAGAAACATTACTAATACGGAAGTGGTGATATTTTCAAAATAAAAGCTTTCAAGCAAAAAAATGTTTCTTAAAATGGTCTGTTAATTCATATTGTAATATAATAATTTTACAATTTATTTATAAGACTGTATTATGTTGTAAATTATTATATCAATTTCTGCTCTATAAATGCTTCCTGTTCTATACATCAAGGCCAGGAACTTTCCAATTATAATATGACTTCATTCATGTGATGTCATAAAAAGAGGGTGTGGTCATCATAAAAAATTTTTTTTTTTAAAAAAGAAAAGAAATTGAAGCCCAAAATTCTTGGAGTAGGAAAAGTGACATATGGTTTGACAATTCATGAGGTTGTAAAACTGTCATGAGTAATGAAATCCACGTGTAAATATATACAGATGTCTACAGATGTATTACTGTAACTAATTACTCTCTCAAATGACCAGACAGTATTTTTCAGATTCATTCATTTCAGATTAAGTCTTAAAATACAGTAAGTGGGGTGAGGAAAGGTGAAGGAATACAATGGACGAATTGAACACCTCACAATTATGTTTAAATGATGCACTGATGGATTTCGTGTGCATTAAATTGTGCTTTAATTATCAGAGGTAAAGTAAGGAAAGATATAAATAATAAAATTGCCTTGCCTTATCTTTTAGTGGTGTATTCTTTAATGTGTATTTTTATATACATAATCTGTTCATACAAAACTTCAGATTGATTTTGGAAAATATTGACGATATATAATGAATATTGAATATTGAAGAAGTGTTATTGTTGTTACTGCTGTAAGAAATTAATTATAGTATGTATATACAATATAAGAACGTAGCCTATTGATGGAGATTTTTTTCAAATATGATTTACTGATTCCATGAATAGTTAGCACGTTCGCCTCACACCTCCAGGGTCGGGGGTTCGATTCCCACCGTGGCCCTGTGTGTGAGGAATTTGCATGTTCTCCCCGTGCTGCGAGGGTTTCCTCCGGGTACTCCGGTTTCCTCCCCCAGTCCAAAGACATGCATGGTAGGCTGATTGGCATGTCTAAAGTGTCCGTAGTGTATGAATGGGTGTGTGAATGCGTGTGTGTGTGCCCTGCGATGGATTGGCACCCTGTCCAGGGTGTACCCCGCCTTCTGCCTAATGCTCCCTGGGATAGGCTCCAGGTTTCCCCGTGACCCTGAAAAGGATAAGCGGTATAGAAGATGGATGGATGGATGGATTCCATGAATAAGTACATTCCAAATAAACACTGTTTCAGAGATATAACTGAGGATGGAAGTAAAGGCCTAAACCAATACATTCATTTGCATTACATTTACGGCATTATCCAGAGTGACTTACATTTATATCATTCATACAACTGAGCCATTGAGGGTTAAGGACCTTGCTCAAGGGCCCAGCAGTTCAAGACCTTCTGAGCAGTAGTCCAACATCTAAACTACTGAGCTACTACTTCCATAGTCAATCCAAATTAAAATGGATTTCAGTCAGTTTTTTTTAGAATATGATTTATCTAACACATGTAAACAGTCAACATCTTGAGGATTTCAGAAATGTGTTGTGTGCTGGGATTTTGTTTCATTAATGGCAAGAAAGCTTAGAAAACCTGGGACTTCAAAAACCATCCCAATATATCTGAATTCACATGTTTTTAAGCAGCTTATGATCTGATTTAATTTTATTAGCTGTTTTACTTTTTGTCGTTCAACAATTTAATTATCTGTTCAATTGAATTCATTGTTTTTGAAGGCCTCTTTGCTTTACAGACTTTAGAAGTACATTAGACATCTGCGCAGTACTCTACTACCGTACTGTACAAGGTGATAAAATGGAATTACACTATTGAAATAAAATAAAATAATCATCTTTATGCAAATTATTATAATAATGATGTTGTGATATGCACAAAGACGCTCTGTACCATAACACAGGTGATAGTACATACTGTATGTATGTCTGTACTGTTTGAGCTTTATGGCTGCAGTGATGCAATGATTGTCCACTAGGGGGAGGTATAACACTGTCCATTCAGCTTTGGTTTAGCGATTCATTTATTTTGGCAGACTTCGTGTTCTGCACTGTCAGTGATGTACTTTATTCAATAATTTTTAATAACACTAGAGATCATTGTGAACAGCCTTTTTTTTTTATAGTTATGATAGTCCAAATCCCAATTTATTAGAAATTTTAATTAACCTATATCAAAACAGAAGTTGTTTATTTTCTAAGCCACATCTCAGTGATGGAAAAACAGCCATAAACTGTCATATTGACTCTAACTACAATTATAAATGAAACTATTAAAAGTGCTACAATTCTGAATAAACTGAAAAGAGTCACTGGTTGCAAAAAGTTTACGCATCCCTGTGTCGATGTCAGTTGACGATAAATGGTTTCAGATCTGCATACAAAATGTATTATTTGTATGTATTATAAGTGTGTATGTGTATATTATAATATATGTATATATATATTATGTTGTATACACAAAACAAAGACAATTTAAAAGGTGATCGTTTAATTTATTTAAGGAAAGAGGTTACGCAACACCTATATCACCCTTGTGAAAAAGTAATCGCCCCCCACAAAACTCCAGTAACTGCAGATCAGTCTTTCACATCACTGTGGAGGAATTTTGGACCACTCGAATTTTCACTTTCACTTTTTTTGGCAAATGTGAGATGAACCTTTATGTTCCTCTTGGTTAGCAGTGGTTTTCACATTGCAACTCTCTCATGGATACAGTTATTTGCCCAGTCTCTCTACACGTGATCCTATGAGGTGTGTGAGGTCTTCAGTTCCACTGATGGTTTGTCTGGGTTCTTTTCTGACTTCCTGGATGAGCCATCACTGCGCTCTTGGAGAAATTTTCATAGCCCAGACACTTCTGTGAGGATTCACCACTGTTTCAAGTTTGGACATAATGGCTCTCACTGTGGTTCACTGGAGTCCCAGAGCCTTAGACATGGTTTTGTAACCCTTTCCCGACTGATATAACTTTCTTTCTCATCTCTTCCTGAATTTCTTTTGATTGGAGTCTATTTAGCCTACTTCACATTGCAGGAGAGGTTCTATTAACCCTCCTATTATGTTATGGGTCAATTTGACCCATTTCCACATTTGAGATGTCTGAAATACTGCTTAATCTTTTTTGACTTTCCTCATTTAGGGTCATGAACATATATGCAAATATTTCTTATTATGGCTTGTCTCAGACAAGCCATAATAAAGGTTTACTGTTTTAAACTGTTCTTTGCTGTTTTTGTGTGTATTTAATCTGGGAAGGCATTTAGACCCATCGCATAATGGATGGAACTTTTTCCTCCAACATAATAGGAGAGTTAAAGGGATGTTTAGATTAAACAGGGTAGGCAGTAATCAATCCTGTGTGTGTCTTTTCAAATTGAACCCAATTATCAATTTAATTTGAATAATTGGTTGATTGAGTAACTAAGGGAGTAATTAGTTTTTCACACAGGGCCAACTGGTGTTGGATAATATGTTTCCTTCAATAAATATAATGATCATTTAAAAACCTGTGTTTTGTCTTTGTCTTGTACTAAATATTGTTTGAAGGTCTGAAACAATGAAGTGTGACAAATATGCAAAAACAGAAGAAACCAAGTAGGGGTGAATATTTTTCATGGTACTATAAACGTAACCTAGCTGTCTGTGAAATGCTAAATTGTGATTGTAATGAATGGGCTTCTTGTTGTTGTTCTCTGCAAAGTGTTGTGAAGTGTGACTATTTTGTGAGTGTGATATTTTCCCCAAATCATGATGAATGTAGCCTGCCACCTCATTTCTGCTGATTCAATATTACAGATTTGGCTAACAATTAGCAACAATAACTGAAGCTACATTTTTAATGCTGCTGATTCATTATGACTATTTAAATGTTTTCATTTTATCTAAAGTGTAGGATTTTGCCAAGAAGTGACACATGAATGTTTTTAGTAGACTATTTGATCTGGATCTTAAAAAGATTATTATTTTTTTCCTCCACCACTAGGTGGGAGAGGTATTACGTGTTTGAGTTGCTCATGTGTCTATTCCTCCATCCATGGAGTCTCATTAGCACAATATCTCAAAAACAAGTGGTTGCAGCGTTCATATAAAATATATATCATCGTAACCAGTTGGTGAACTGATTAGCTTTTGGAATTGATCCAAACACGGCCAAGGTCACAGCAAGGTCAGATGTCTTTAAGGGTATTTGAGGCATACAAATTAGTAACACAAAGGACTAGACTTGTTGGCAGTGAAGGTATCCCCTTCAACGCCAATGGCGTCAAGTTCTACTTATTTCATTTTCATTTCCTTACATTACATTTGTAGACTGATTTTCATTTATATTTTCCCGTTTTTGATTTTTTTTTTTTTTTGCTTTCTAACATCTGAATCTGCTCACCGAAGAATATTAGATGTACTTTGTTGATCAGGGTACCAAAAAGCTCCAACAGCAACTGCCTAGTTTAGGCTTGATGTTATTATCTCTATACACTTTCTAATTAGAAATAGGCGTTAAAATGGGCATTAAAATTTAAAGATTTTAAAACATTTTAAAACATTTTAAAATCTTACTTCTGGGAATAGATTGCTTTGATTCATAACTGTTTCCAGTAATCCAACATATGTGGTTAAAATTTACAGAGAATGGATTCCACCACTGGTAATGTGCTTTAATGTCCATGAAATCACCCAAATTATTTCTTTTATTTTTATTTATTTTTGGTGTGTGTGTGGGGGGGGGGGGGGGTGTATCATCCACCATAGCAGGTGATTATTAAGCTTGTATGATGACTGTATGATGACACATGGATAAACACAAATTGACCAAGAATTTGTCTGTGTATTTTCAACATATGGGAAAATGCCCAAGATTAACTCTTAAATTTTGAATTAATCTTCAGTATCCACCTTATGCAGTAGATCCAGAGTTTAAACATGGAGCAACTGGGTAAAAAGCAGGAAAACACCCAGGAGAGTTCTGATGGTCAGTTGTGACTTTATTGAAAATCTTAAAACAGACCACATTGCAAAGCATTAATTACAAGTTGTCACAGCGTCAATATTTTCAGATGTACAGGTCATGTGCCACTTTGGAACAGAAGCCACTTGAATGTTTTGTGGTGTTTAATCTCCACTCCACACACAACGATGGCAGAAAAAGCAGAGGGTCAGCAAGGAGGTTAAGGATGCACGGTAGACGTCAGCTAATCGGTGTTTAGCAACTATCAAAAAAAAAAACGTCACTGAAATCCTTCATAATGTTAATAAAACACGTTGAAATTCAGATTTACACATTACACATTGACTGAAAAAGGATTCACAACAAAGGATCCCCTTTTTGATGGTGTGATTTCGCCTGACACTAGGCTTACATTTGTGCAAATTTAAAAACTATTTAAAGCGAGAAGGAAAGACAAAGATGAACAGGTTAAACTGGGGAAAGTGCTATTCAAAGTAGTATCATTAACAGAGTTTGTGACTAGATATAATCTGCATCTATAGGACCTCAGCCCTATCACAGGAACCCAATTCACCATGCTTTGGGGAGTCACTTATTTCTTAAAATGAAATATATATATATATATATATAAATCTAAACAGTGGAAAGTTTAGGTAAAAATAGGTTGTTCAGGAAGATGTATTAGATGTAATTATAATGTATATTTCAGGACTCGACTGTGGCCATAATTGATTTTTTAAACACGTTTATCTTATTTGAGGTGTAGCCAGCACACCATAATGTTAACACAACCTTGCAAATGTTTTGCTTTTTTAGGAAACAGAAGAAAAAAATGCTATACATAACAGTTTTGGACTGATCTCATCACTATTACTACCACAACACACAAAACGTTGTACAGCTGGATTGTTTTATTTTCAGTCTCTGGCTGATTAATATTCTTTTACATTTCCTCAAGATCATTATTGGTATTGCCGTTTAAACCTATCAACATCTTCTGTCCCAATCCTAAACTTAATCATTATTCCAGAGACTGCTAAATGTTCTGCATAAAAAGACATAACAGGAACTGGCCTGTTTTTGGCCACACCAGTAACAGAAACCACAAGAAAAACACCACATTACAGTTTAATATTGTTATTACTGAATAGCAAGATTTACACCTTTTTGTTTTTAACTAAATGTCCATGTCGTTTCTCTGCTCCTATTATTCAGCGTAACCCATGTGGTTGGTTAACCAGACAGAAGCTATTCCTTGTTCTGGCTGGGAAATGGTGATTCACCATTATCTTCCTCCTGGATTAGTCCTGGGTCCAAGAAACCAGCACACCATGCACTAAAAAGACAAACTGTATCAAAGCAACAGCACATTTTACTAAACAGTCGATCCATCAAAAAGAAAGAAAAAAAACACCTCTCTGGAACAGTCAGGATAAGTAAGGAGACCCAGAACCAACAATGGGATAGGAGTCCTAAAGAGCTCAGAACAACACCACATAAATTAAGACTTAACACAATAAAGAACAATATTCAAGTCAATATTCATATTTGTTCTGGAGTACAGTCCCCAATTTTGCAACGTTTGAATGTTTCACTACCATTACTAACAGACATATCTCACAGATAGTGAGAGATTTGTGATTTGTTTTTGAGCACTACTGAACAGATTATACATATAGTACAGTGTATTACCAGATATTTACAATATCTACATTAAGTACATCTTAAACATTTTCATACTAAAAAGATCAATAGCCCCTTGTCCCAATGAGAGAAGATATAATTGTTCAAGAACCTGATTTTTCAAAGTATAAAAATATAGTAAGCCTTCATGAGAACATTCATGACATCCACGCATGATTGATATGATTGATAAGAATGGCACAACAAACACAGTAAGAATCCCAATTGAAGAACTGATGCCATGATTGAGAATGATGCTCTCGCTCTGGAGAACGATTTTGGCACTTTAATACTAACACGCCACAGTGGCACACATAATCCAACAACAGAAATTAATGAACTGCCCCTTTTGTGCTGCATTTGAACGCTTCATCCATTATTGTCTTCAGTTAAATATTGGATTCTCTTGTTTGATAAGCTGAACCACAGTTGAACTTGAAATGGACACACTCTCATGCCAATATTTAGCACATGGCTTTTATCATTCCTTCCCCTTTATCATGCCCCAGAACTGTCTGGGGCATTAGACGGCTTCAGCCGAGGTGTCGGTAGAGACGGACATGGTCACTTTGGCTATTTTCACAGTGGTCTTGACACAGCTCTCGGCCGCTCGTTTGGCATGGATCTGCAGGATGCGATTCTGGCAGTCCGACTCCAAGCTGTTGTCCAACTGCTGCGTGATGCTGCTGCTCCTGCAGCCTTGGCAGGTGGCCAAAAAGGCCCGGCGCAGGTCCTTACTCCTCAGTGCGTAAATGATGGGGTTCACGGTGGAGTTAAGCAAGCAGAGCATGCTGCAGAAAGCAAACACTGTCTTGGTGTCATCAGTCATCTTCCAGAAAAGGTCGTACACCATCATGGCAAGCAAGGGGCCCCAGCAGATCACCAGGACCACCAGAATGAGAACAAGCGTCTTGGCAAGGCGAATGTCCATCCGGGCTTGCTCAGGTCGGGTGGTCTGAACCTTGGTGCCATCCGTGGAGTAAACCACCAGACTTTTCTGCGAGGTCCGGCTAAGCATTCGTACGGCATGGTGGTGGGCCTTCCACAGGATGTACATGTATGCGTAGATGATGAAAATCAAAAGTATGCTGGTCACGCCAATCCAGAACATCAGGTAATTTTCATCAATGAGTGGGAAGAGGTCCGAACACACAGAGTTCAAGCGTATGCAGTTCCATCCAAGAAGCGGAAGCACTGCAATGATGATAGAAATGGCCCACATCATGCAGAACGCGATCACTGCCTTGGTTCGCGTCACGATGCGTCTGTAGGACAGCGGACGATGGATTGAGATATATCGATCAATGGCTGTGAGAAAGAGACTCCCAACAGACGCGGTAAAGGACGCTGTGACACCTCCAAGCTTAAACAGAAATATGTTGGGACTATCTTTGCGGTGAAAGATATGGAAGTCCAAGAAACTGTAGACAAAAATAACACTGCCCAGCAAATCTGCCATGGCCAGGCTACCAATGAAGTGATAAGAAGGTCTGCAGCGCAGTGTGCGTGAGTGCAAGATCACACACAGGACCACTAGGTTCTCCAGAACCGTGAACGTACCCAGTGTCAGAGACATGACCGCCACGGCCAGCTGCTGGCTTGGAGTCAGGATCATGAAGCACTCCATGTCCATGAAGTTCTCCCCACACTGTACACTGGCCCCGTCCTCCCCCAGGCTCTGGTTCCCAAACAGATCTGTGCCATTGGTGGGATAAAAGGGAAGCCCTTTAACGATGAGTTCCTCGTCCGGCCCGATTTTCTCCGGGAAGGAGCTGCTGCGGAATGCAGATGGCGGCTTCTGAAAGGAGTAGCTACCTTTGACAAAATCAGCATTGATAGCGGGGTCGTCATAGCTGGCGTCATTAGACCCAAGGTACTGGAGCCCGGAGGTGATGGTCCTGAAGGTGGTGTCTGCCACGCCATCCAGAACAGACTTCATGTCTGCTGCTGAGGAGGGAACGCTGTGGCCAGGGATGTGTCACGAAATCTATTATATGCGGTGGAGAAAATATTGTGGACAATGAATTAGAATTTAGAGTCTTATCTCCTATGGACACACACTGACTATAACCACATAACCTCTGGAGAATTAAATCAAAGGGCTGATGCATCACTGAGTGCATAATGGAGCATTCGAGGAAAATGGTATCTTGACGCTTTTAGTACTTTTTCCATAAAACATTTTATGAGCAAACCTTTAAGGACGTAGTGTCAGACACATTAAAGCTGATTAAATGTCAAGTTGCACTCAACTTTTTTAAAAATATTTTGTGGGAACAATCCTCATCTGGAGGGGACCTCCAGGGTCTGCACACTGGGGAATCACCGTTAACCAGCTGCTACTCAAAGAAATGAGAGAATGAGAAATGAGCAGTCTGTGTGAATAATGAGTCTCTAACGCACAGCAGACAGGCGGCTCGACTCCTGACTCTGATTTATCGGAACATACTACTTCAATCACTTTAATTACTGTATTACATCAGAACAACGCGAATCATTTTAGCTGATTACCTCTCGTTAATTCAAGCGAATTAACTGTTGATGGACGGCGTTGTTTATTGCCATTTACAGCTAATACATCGTGTTTAGGACTGCCACAAGAGGTCGCAGTATCGCCAAATCAAAAAGAGTTGTTTTTTTTGTTTGTTTTTTAAAAATTATTATTATTATTATTTTTAATTATTTTATTTAATCACACATGCACTATTTTATTTAGGCTATTTATTTGTTTGTTTATTTATTTAGGGTCACTCTGTTTGAAGGGTTTTGAAGGTTATCACTGGTTACATTTTTATGCAAAATATATTTTTTCAAAGATGTTTTGAAATACACTGATGTCTAAGTAAATAGCTGTAAAAAGAAAGAAAAAAGAAAAGAAAAAGAAACTACTTCTACTACTACTAATAATAATAACAATAACAACAACAACAACAACAACAACAATAATAATAATAATAATAATAATAATAATAATAATAATGCACTTGTTTGGAAACAATACATAAAATCAATTTATCTAAAAAAAAAAGTGATGGTAAAACTTCAAATTCGAAAAAGTGCATGAAACAAAGTATGTTTTAAACCCAAATTATACAATCTATAAAGTGTTCTTATGTACCTTCACATAGTTCCCGCAGATGCTGGGTGCTCTCCGGTTTCTCCGGTCGTATCCAAAGATTAATCCAATCACAACAGACACCGAGGGGGGAAAATGAACTCTTCACAAACACCGACAAAAGAAAAAGTGCGCTCTTACATTGTACGTATCACTTAAGTGTGTGTAAAAGACTGGCTCTAATGAGACCGCACTCTGGTGCACTGAGAGAGAAGCGCGCGCTCTGCGTGTGCGGCTCAGGGCTGTGTATCGCGTGCGCTCTCTGCATATTTATGACGCCTCTTCGGAGCGCAGCGCGGTCACGTGCTCTCCGCGCGGCAACAAGTGCAGGAGTGAGAGGGGAGCTGCGGCTGCGCACCAAAGGCTCGCGTCCTATTTTTTGCCTTCTTCTTTTTTTCCACGTATGGGGGAGAGCACGCCTCCGTATGTATAGAGTTACACGCTCACGCTGAGTTTTCAAGCATCATCAGTCACGTCAATCAAGGCCGTGCGCAGACTTTTAGACATACAGAGGGCCAAAATCTGAGCTTGCTAGAGGGTTTTGGCTTCGGCATTGTTACTAGTTTGTCTTCTGGGAAGCATGTAAATATCTTATGTAGCTTCTGAAGGGCGGTACTAAAAATAATAATAATAATAATAATAAAGATATTTCAGCTAAATAACAATTTACACCGATCATCCTGTTCAAAAGTTTACACCCCTCCCTGGCTCTTAATGTATCATGTTGCCTTCTTCAGCATCAGTGAATGTTCACACCTTTTGTAATAGTCGTGTACGAGTCCCTCAGTCGTCCCCATTGTGAAAAGATGGATCTCAACATCATATAGTCGCTGTTGGAAAGGGCTCAAATATGCAGAAGATGCTGGAAATGTAAAGAATGTGCAGGACCTGGAGGATTTTTCTGAAGAACAGTGGGCAGTTTAACTGCTCAGGACAAACAAGGGATTCATGAACAACTCTCACAAAACATACATACAGTCGCTGATCATCCAGGTAACGACACACAGTATTAAGAATCAAGCGTGTGTAAACTTTTGTACTGGTTCATTTGTGTAAATTCAGTTATTATTGTGTCATGTGGACTATATGTAAACATGTGTCATGTGAAATAGCTTACTCAGGACAGTGCTAAATAAAACACTAAATGCAATTTTTATGATCCCTCTTATTACAAAAAAAAATCTTTTTTTTTTCTTTTTTTTTCCAAAATTCAAATAATATTTGGTCCTAAATGTGATAAAGTCTACATATGTAATACATTTTGGCTTTTGGAACACACGTTTGTCAAACACGTGTTTTTTATTATTATTATTATTATTCTCTGAGAACATAGAGCTGTAATAAAGTAAAACAGAGTGGAAAATAAATCTTCTATGATGTGTCATGAAAAATAGCACTTGGGTAGGTAAATGATACAAGAATTTTTTATTTTTAGGTGAAGTATCAAAATATAGTGGTTGCAGACACTTAAAGGTTTCTTGTCAAAAAGAGAAAATTAATGAAATAAAGGTGTCACGATTTCCCCTCATGCAAAGCGCTGGAGCTTGCAGCGCACTCTGAAACCCGAAGCGTGAGCTTGAAGTGCGAGCTTGAAGTGTTAGCGCGCTTCTGGGTTTTACAATGACATTGACTTTGTTTACTTGTGATACGTGTGCATTTATTATGATTCCTGTCCTGTCTCCAACTCTGTATTGTCATTGGTTGGTTCCCGTACATGTCATCACTGTATTCAGCTGTTGTGTGTTTTACGTTTAGTATTTAAACCCCTCGTGTCTCATTGTTCATCGCGAAGTATTGTGTGAGGGTTACCACCGTACCAAGCCTTTGTATTTTATTTCTGGTGTTTCGGTTCATGGTTTTTGATCTTGTTTCTTGTTTTTCATTTCATGCTTTGCTTTGCCTGTTTTATGCCCGTTTCCCGATCGCCTGACCCTTTGCCTGTTTTGACCATGTTAGTGTTTCACGATTTGGATTTGTCTGCCTGCCTCTCTTTAATAAAGCTCTTATCTGCACTTGCATCCATCCTAAACTCCACTATGTGACAAAAGGAAACTAGTTAAAGAACCAGAATTTATTGGAAAGTATTGCATTTGAACTACTTGCAAATAAATATTTTTTATTTTAATAGGCTAAATGACCTTGTCCTAAACCATAACCTAAAAACACATTTGAGGGGGGTTTAGGGGGAGGACAGACATGTTCTGTCACAAATTCCCCTCGCGCAAAGCACTGGAGCTCGCAGCGTGCTCTGAAACGGGTTTTACAGTCACAGTGACTTGTTTACTTTTGACACATGTGCATTTGTTATGATTTCTGTCCTGTCTCCGCCCTTTTATTGCCATCGGTTGGTTCCCGTGAGGGTAATCATTGGTTTTGTTCACCAATTTGGGTCACGTGTGATAAATATTTTTTTATTTTAATAGGCTAAATGACTCTGTCTTAACCATAACCTAAAAACAAATTTGAGTCAAAGCCACATGTTTTTACCATGTTTACTGTAAGTCTGGGGATGCTAAACTCAATTAATTCAAATCAAAAAGTTCACAATTTCACAATATGCACACGTTCATATTTTTGAGCAGATAAGATGTACATTGATTCAGTTTGAATAAGAAAACTGGAAAACTTACAAATTATTAGTCACGATAAGAAACAAGTAGAAACAATTTAAAAACATTAATGCTTTTAACTTAAAATGGCAATTGATATGAATATAGTTGAAGTTATCTTCACTTAAGTGTGAGCTGAAATAGTGAGGAATTGTATGTTTTTTTGTATAAGATAAAGTGAGTTTTCTTGAATTGATAATGTTACATAGTAAGGTAGCTGTTTTAACTCAGGCTGAGTTTACTCATGTTTTTGAGGCAGCAGGTGAACTTTCATTTGTAAGTTTAATCAACCTGAAATGTCTTACAGTCTGCATGCTCGGCCTCTGTGAACAGTAAAGCACGCCTTCTTTGATCTGATTGGTCATCTTAAACATTTTGACATTGATGAGCAGTGTCAGAATGCCGAGGCAGCTCAGATGAGTAAGACCTTGGACCCTCAGTGGTGGGTCCATCCATCCATTTTCCATACTGCTGATCCTACACACGGTTACAGGGAACTCGGGGCACAGGGTGGAGGACTACCTGGACGAGGCGTCAACCCATCGCAGGGCACAATCACACACTACGGACAATTTAGAGATGTCAATCAGCCTAAAACACATATCTTTGGATTGGAGTCCAAAACCGGAGTACCCGGAGGAAATCCCCGAAGCACTGGGAGAACATACAAATTCCACACACACAGGGCAGGATTCGAATGCCCAACCCTAGAGGTGCAAGGTAAACATTCTGACCAGTAAGCCACCATCTTAATGCACTGGAAACGCTGCTAACTATAAAATACTGCCGCAAAAGAGTTGTATGCAAAAGTAAAACCATAAAAGCTTCTGGATAGATTTTATTTGCTTTTCCAGAATGCATCACAGTACAAAGATCATCGCTCATTATGGACCCATCGCTCATTACTTTATGATGCTTTTTAAGAAATTGTGCACATCTTGGTTTTTAGAAAATGTAAACTAATTAGCCTACAGTTCACAAGCTGATTGGTCACATTTCTTTATTCAACTATCTGATCTAAGGTGTGTGTACACCTGACCATCACACCCATATGTGATCCTTCCCCAAACTGTTTCTCCAAAGTTGGAAGCACACAGTTGCTTCCAAAAACAGATATGCTTTATATGCTGTCTTTGTATGCTGTAGCTTTACAATTTTACAATTTCCCTTCACTGGAATTAAGAGGCCTAAACCTGTTCCATCATGACAATGCCCCTGTGCATAAAGCAAGCTCCATGAAGATATGAAGACTTTGGACTTGCACAGAGCCCTGACCTCAACCCCACTGAACACCTTTGGGATGAACTGGAACGCAGACTGCACCCCAGACCTCCTCGTCTGACATCAGTACCTGACCTCACTAATGTTCTTGTGGCTGAATGAACACAAATCCCCAAAACCATACTCCAAAATCTAGTGGAAAACCTTCCCAGAAGAGTGGGGGTTGTTATAAGAGCAAATGGGGACTAAATCTGGAATGAGATGTTCAACAAGCACATAAGTAAGATGCTCAGGCAGCCACACACTTTTGACACAATATAATAGTGTATTATTCGAATTATATCACAGGTGTACTTAAGTATGTACATGTGCAATTTCAGGGCATAACATGTTCAACACAGTCACATGTGAAGTACATCATATGATCATGTGTGAAATTGATGTGATCATATGGATTGCAAGAGAATGTCACAAAAATACATTATTAAAAATTCTTAACAATATATTGAAATTTTTAAGAAATATATAAAAAGTCATTATTTGATTTTAATGACATTATTGGATATTAAAATAACTAATATTATCATTCTTTTTGTATGGATATTCAATAGGTCATTATGGAGCAGACTGATGGTGTGTGTGTGTGAGTGTGTGACCTCAGAGTTGTCTTTTGCTCTGCTTCCCACCTGCTTCAGACCCCCTATGGCTCACAAACACACACAGCCTGTGTGTGTAATAATAATAATAATAATAATAATGATAATAATAATAATAATAATGTTATTATTATTATTATTTTGAACCCAGGTTCGTATACTGCTTCTTTAGAACAGAAAATAAGTGCATGCAGTTCTGTCTTACTATAAGCATGAGTAAAATAAGATTCCTTGTCATGTGTATCATCTATTTATTGTGTTAGCAGTGAACAGAAAGTGAGAAAGTGAAAAATGAGACGAAAGAGGAAGCACTAACTATAGTTCGGACTGAGCATACAGGTGAACATTAACCACTGTCAAGCTTTCAAGACACAATGAATCTGAATTCTGTGTTCGGTCTGTGTTTTATCAGACAGAGAAGATTAATTGGCTGTGTGTGTGTGTGTGTGTGTGCACCGTTCCTGTTCCTCCTCCTGTGTAAATGACGTTTCAACAGTCTGTGGGCGGCAGCTCTTGGACCCACATTAGGCAGGGGTGTGCAGATCTCGATATCTCTCTCTCTCTCTCTCTCTCTCGCTCTCTCTCTTTCTTCTCCTGCTAGAGAGATAGGAATGTCAATGACTCACACCGTACAGATTTTTGATGTCCCAAAGGCAGGATTAGAATAACAGCAAAAGCTGCAATATGCTCCTCTGCCCCTGGGAACAATAGCAAGAAAGTGTGTTTAAATAGACTGGGAAACAAAATAAATAAATGTTCATCGACCATGCTGGCAGTAAATTGAGGCATTGCTACCAAAGACTGTACAACTCATGTGTGAGAAGTAAAACCCAGTTGCTGCAGGCCACCCATTTGATCCAGGCAAGTCTGATACAAGCAGATGAGATGCAATCATAGTCAAGTGTGATTGTTTTGTGCGACGGCGTGGACGCGTTGCCAATCAGATGGCGTACCGTGACGCACGCCCAGCCCCCTGCCATCTGGGCATCTCTGGTGGTACAGCTTGTTCTGCGGAGGATCCAAGTGCTCTGAGCATGACTCGTAGATTAGGAACATGAGACAAGGAGCTACTCACTACCGCTCTGGTCTGTCATGAATAGCCAGATTGAAAAACATGCCCAGGTTCTGGAGAAAAGACCAAAACTGGACATTAGTTTTAAAACTGTTTTGTTAAAGCACACAAGAATTCTAGTGAACCATCCAGATTGTTAAACTACACTATTTTTAATCACATCACATTGAATTCTTGCTAGTCTGTGCTAGTCTGACAAGTCCACAGTCCATGTTTAATTTTACACATCAGGGGTGCCAGTGTTTTTAGTCACTTTTTGTAATATTTGGTGAAATTCTCCTCACATTCTGATAACTGGCAATAAAAGTCTACGAGAATCTGGTCTGTAGCATCCTAGACTCTGTAAACAGGAAACAATTCAAAATTATATGGACCATCATTATCTAATTGAGGTGAATAAAAGGAAGCATCTTTATTTACCTGTCAGTCATGTTGCCCATCAATTCAGAAAGCTCCTCTTGCTCTAGCATCCAATCATTTTAACATAGTTTGTGTATGTATAAATGTTTGATTGTAGCTTTGGGTAATTTCTGTCAAAATCACTGACTACATTTTTTATTTTTTTAAATGGTTCCTTAAGGATCGTCAGGATGTTTAAGGCTGAAGGGGTTCTACTTGGAACCTTTTGTAATACAATCCACTTCTAGGGCAAGGTTTAAAAGGATAAAAACCAAAATAATTAGAACTACTAGTTCACCAAACTGTGTTTTAATACACTCTTAGAAACATGACTTATCAAGGGTTCATTGGGTTGTTAACAATTTTACCTTTCTACATAGGTTCCACATGGACACTTTTCTGAAAGGGATAATCAGTAATTAGATGGAAGTCTACCGCAAGGCAACATGCATACACATTCACACACAGGGGCAGTTTCATCCATCTATCCATCCACTTTCTATACCGCTTATCCTACAAAGGGTTGAAGTGGAGCCTGGACCTTCCCAGTGTCCCAGGGAGCTTGGAGCACAACGTGGGGGACACCCTGGACAGGGTGCTGACCCACCACTGGGCACAATTGCACACATTCACACACTACAGACAATTTGGAAATGCCAATCAGCCTACAACACATATCTTTGGACTGGGGGAGGAAACCAGAATACCCGGAGGAAACCCTCAAAGCATGGGGAAAACATGCAAGCTCCACACACAGCGCAGATGTGGGCATCTAACCCCCAACCCTGAAGGTGTGAGGAAAACGTGCTAACCACTATGCCACCATGCCCCCCTAGGGGCAATTTAATCATAGCAAATCTAATGTTTTGAGGGGTGGGAGGAAGCTGGAGAACCCAGAGGAAATCCACACAGACACTTAAGCCCCTTGAGCTGTGAGGTGTCATTGCTGCTACACATGGAAAAGGATAACACATTTAAAATTTATTTGAGAGGGTGAGAAAAGCCGTTTTAGTTATTCACAAGATTTAAGCAGTCATTTCCGGACACTGCCGATGGGATTCACAGCTGCTGGTTCCCAGTGGGCAAAGATGGGTAGCAAAACACTATGTTCATGTGACATGTAACTTTTGAATTCACTGCATTTGTAAGATTTGTAAGCATTTTTGAAAGATCTATTGGGGGTACATTTGGTACATTTTTTGCATTTGTAAGATCTATTGGGGGTACTTCTTCTTCTTAGTAGGGAAAATCTTACTTTTCTTTTCCAGACTATTGCCTGGGGATACAGTGGACTTTGGACAGTGGTTATTGGGGAAGAGGTTGTACATTAATGTACAGTTAACCTACATAATTACATATTGGCTCACAGTAATCAAATCAACTGGGAGGTAACAAGTGGGTTAACATGGAAGGCAAATTAAATATTGTAGTAAAAGCAATAAAACTCTGGACTTTGTTTGTTTGCTGGACTTCAATCATTTCAGTAATTAGCAGTTTTCATGCATCTAGCATCGAATCTGAGTTTGCGAAATCAGATTACACTATAGAAGAGCTAGCTAGTGAACCAATCTCCAAGTCAACAAGCTAGCTAAATATACGCCTGACCTGATTATCACGTATACGTACCATTACAAGTTTTGTTAGACAAACACGGAGAGTTAATTCACCAATTTTTACCCTCAAATATTTACCCTCTCCTAGTTACTGAGAGTGCCAGAACGTGTTCCCCGATTATTCCAGTTCAGGCTTTTTGAATGTTTTACTTTGTTCACTAAGGATATTTTCATTTCTGGTTTGACAATACAGTTTATTTGGCTCTCATTTGTCACACTCTCACATACTGTGTGTGAGTTCACATTTTTATCCATCCATTTTCCATACCGCTTATCCTACAGGGTCGCAGGGAACCTGGAGCTTATCCCAGGGCATATCAGGCAAAAGATGGGCTACACCTTTTGGATGGGGTGCCAAGCCATCGTAGAGTACAATCACATACACATTCACACACCCATTCATACACTACAGACACACCAATCAGCCTCCCATGCATGTCTTTAGACTGGGGGAGGAAACCGGAGTACCCAGAGGAAACCCCTGCAGCATGGGGAGAACATTCAAACTCCACACACACAGGGCTGCGGCGGGAATCGAACACCCAAACCTGGAGGGGTGAGGTGAACGTCCTAACCACTAAGCCACCCTTCACATTTTCATTTTCTCTATTTATTACTAAGACAGATCATTTCATGGAGAAATCCAGTGATTTAGTGAGTCAGCCAACAGGGCACATACCGAAAGAATGTCCTTGACAGACTATTAAAATATCAGCTACACAATGTGCTGCCTAGTTTGTGCCCTGAAAAACCAGATGAAAAAACATGTTTGACTTAGTTGTCACTGTGTCAGTGATAATGCTGAATCCTATCATTCACCCTGTCAGCTAGTTATCAGGTGATTACAGAATGTTATACTTACTGTTAACTTTCTTTTGCAGATAACAGCTGTACCTTATGTATTATGTCACATCCATAGCTTAAATAACTGAATAATTGAACAATAATCCAGGAAATGTTTGCATCAGTCGACATATAAAAACAGTTCTTAAGAGTGGACTTAGAGTAGACTTCTGAATTCTGTGTAAAGGTCCTTGGAAAAAGTGCTTTTATATTAGATTCTTCACTGCAAAGCGCAGACATACATAGACACTCTCTTGAGTTTAAACATGTCTGAACGCACTAAGGAGATGAAATATTATCGAATGACTAGTCCGTGCTTATTAAAGGAGGCGCGTCTCCATGATTTCCACTGTGCAGAGCCTGTAATGAGGCACTAAGCAGCCCATCAATTCCCCAGGCCTCCTGCCGGTATCTGATTTCAGATCTATAGCACTGATAATATCCAGAGCACATTTCTCTACTACAGATGTGTCTTACAAAACCTATAAGATCTAGGATCTGAAACCACACTAAAAACACAATTAAAACTACACTCCATGTTTGTGGGAATAAAAAAAAGAGCAGCCATGCATCTTCATTAAGCTTCAAAGCTGTCTTGATTCATAATTATTATAATTATAATTTTGTAGCAATGCTTTGTAAGAAATGTAATATTTATAATTATTTTAAACTGCAAAACCTCATTAAGTAAGGAATAAAACAGCATGTCCTGAAGTGTTATATTCCCCATAGACCAGAGAAATTGGCCAAAGAGTACAGATTTCTTTTTTTCTTTTTTCTTTTTTTTATAAATTAAAGAATGATGTCATATTTTTTTATTGGTTAAGTGATACATTTAATGTTGTGGAATGTCCACAAAAACTTTCCAGTGGTGTAAAAAATATCTACTGTTACAAACTGCTGACACTGGAGACTCCTTCCACGTTAAATAAATGTCTCCTTATGAAAAGCTTCACCAAATCAACAATTAAGTGTTTTTTTATTTTTTAAATAACAGAATGTTTATGATTAGGATTAGATTACATGGACAGTCTACCATACAAGTAGCTGTGTAAGCTATAGGAATGATAACATATTAGATCATGCACATTAATATAAATCTGTGATTTAGCATGACTGTGACACATGGTGTTATAGAAAATGAATCAACACCTTCTGACCAATGAGATGCAAGAATTTAAGGATTTATTTTTAAACCCTCTGAACCAGTTTTATGAACCAGTTGTGACAATTTATCACAATGCCCTGTGGGTATACTGTTCTTTTATTATGACTTAATTAATTTGTGAGTGTGTGTGTGTGTAATATATAAATATATATATATATATATATATATATAAATATATATATATATATATATATATATATATATATATATATATATATATATATATAAATATATATATATATATATATATATATATATATATATATATATACACATATATATATATATATATATATATGTATATGTATATATATATATATACATATATATATATATATACATATATATACATATATATACAGATACATATATATATATGTATACATATATATACATATACATATATATATATATATATATGTATGTATATGTATATATATGTATATATATATACATATATATACATATACATATATATATATATACATACACACACACACACAGTATCTCAAAAAATGTGAGTACACCCCTCACATTTTTGTAAATATTTGATTATATCTTTTAATGTGACAACACTGAAGAAATGACACTTTGCTACAATGTAAAGTAGTGAGTGTACAGCTTGTCTAACAGTGTAAATTTGCTGTCCCCTCAAAATAACTCAACACACAGCCATTAATGTCTAAACCGCTGGCAACAAAAGTGAGTACACCCCTAAGTGAAAATGTCCAAATTGGGCCCAAACTGTCAATATTTTGTGTGGCCACCATTATTTTCCAGCACTGCCTTAACCCTCTTGGGCATGGAGTTCACCAGAGCTTCACATGTTGCCACTGGAGTCCTCTTCCACTCCTCCATGATGACATCACGGAGCTGGTGGATGTTAGAGACCTTGTGCTCCTCTACCTTCCGTTTAAGGATGCCCCACAGATGCTCAATAGGGTTTAGGTCTGGAGATATGCTTGGACAGTCCATCACTTTCACCCTCAGCTTCTTTAGCAAGGTTATCACGCTGGAATACTTCCCTGCGGCCCAGTCTCCAAAGGGAGGGGATCATGCTCTGCTTCATTATGACACAGTACATGTTGGCATTCATGGTTCCCTCAATGAACTGTAGCTCCCCAGTGCCGGCAGCACTCATGCAGCCCCAGACCATGACACTCCCACCACCATGCTTGACTGTAGGCAAGACACACTTGTCTTTGTACTCCCCACCTGGTTGCCGCCACACACGCTTGACACCATCTGAACCAAATAAGTTTATCTTGGTCTCATCAGACCACAGGACATGGTTCCAGTAATCCATGTCCTTCATCTGCTTGTCTTCAGCAAACTGTTTGCGGGCTTTCTTGTACATCATCTTTAGAAGAGGCTTCCTTCTGGGACGACAGCCATGCAGACCAATTTGATGCAGTGTGTGGCGTATGGTCTGAGCACTGACAGGCTGACCCCCCACCCCTTCAATCTCTGCAGCAATGCTGGCAGCACTCATACGTCTATTTCCCAAAGACAACCTCTGGATATGACGCTGAGTACGTGCACTCAACTTCTTTGGTCGACCATGGCGAGGCCTGTTCTGAGTGGAACCTGTCCTGTTAAACCGCTGTATGGTCTTGGCCACCGTGCTGCAGCTCAGTGTCAGGGTTTTGGCAATCTTCTTATAGCCTAGGTCATCTTTATGTAGAACAACAATTCTTTTTTTCAGACCCTCAGAGAGTTCTTTGCCATGAGGTGCCATGTTGAACTTCCAGTGACCAGTATGAGGGAGTGTGAGAGCGATGACACCAAATTTAACACACCTGCGACCTTATAACACTAACAAGTTACATGACACCGGGGAGGGAAAATGGCTAATTGGGCCCAATTTGGACATTTTCACTTAGGGGTGTACTCACTTTTGTTGCCAGCGGTTTAGACATTAATGACTGTGTGTTGAGTTATTTTGAGGGGACAGCAAATTTACACTGTTATACAAGCTGTACACTCACTACTTTACATTGTAGCAAAGTGTTATTTCTTCAGTGTTGTCACATGAAAAGTTATTTTCAAATATTTACAACAATGTCAGGGGTGTACTCACTTTTCTAAGATACTGTATATATATATATATATATATATATATATATATATATATATATATATATATATATATATATATATATATATATATAAAATCTAAAACATCATCAGATTTTCACACAAGTCCTAAAAGTAGATGAAGAGAACCCAAATAAACAAATGAGACAAAAATATTATACTTGGTCATTTATTTATTGACAAAAATTATCCACTATTACACATCAGTGAGTGACAAAAGTATGTGAACTTCTGGGATTAGCAGTTAATTTGAAGGTGAAATTAGAGTCAGGTGATTTCAATCAATGGGATGACAATCAGGTGTGAGTGAGCACCCTGTTTTATTTAAAGAACAGGGATCTATCACAGTCTGATCTTCACAACACATGTTTGTGGAAATGTATCATGGCATGAACAAATTAGATTTCTGAGCATCTCAGAAAAAGAGTTGTTGATGCTCATCAGACTGGAAAAGGTTACAAAGCCATCTCTAAAAAGTTTGGACTTCATCAAGCCACAGTCAGACAGATTGTGTACAAATGGAGGAATTTCAAGAGCATTGTTACCCTCCCCAGGAGTGTTGACCAACAACACTCTAAGAGCAAGATGTATAATGGTCCACAAGCTCACAAAGAAACCCAGGGTAACTTCTAAGCAATTAAAGGTCTCTCGCACATTGGCTAATGTTAATGTTCATGAGTCGACCATCAGGACAACATTGAACAACAATGGTGTGCATGGCACGGTGTTAAGGACACAGAAACTGGGGGACCCAAGTGCAGAACACAAACACATTGACTGAAGGTTAACAGGATTTTTGACTTGAAGAAGGGGCTTGAGTGTGTGGTAAAAGGAGTGTGATAATTTGTAGTCAGGGTCAAGATTTGAACTCGGGTCTGCTGCATGAGCTGAATGAGGTGCTGGTGAGCAGGAGGTGCTGGGTATAGCAGGAAGTGAGCCACGGGTGTGCAGGAGGTGCTGGGCGTTGCAGGAAGTGAGCCACGCAGCAGGCAATGGCGTGAGTGGTGGACCTAGAACACGAGGAGAAACAGACAGGGTAAGCATGGGGAAATTCAACAGAGAAAACACTAGACATAACCAGAAAACAAATGTGAGGGAGACCGGAAGTGTACCGCACTAAAGCCAGAATGATCTGGTGATGAGTGGCTGAAAAACCAGGGTTTATATGAACTGCTGATTGATGACGTGATGGGAAGCAGGTGAGTCATTGATTCAATCAGACAACCTGAGAGGTGGAGGGGGCTGATGTGAACCAGCTTGAGCTGGGAGACGTGAAAGGTGGGGTAGATGCACAGGGACTTGGAGCACTTGAGCTTAACTTGAACTTGAAAGGGCCGAAGTACCAGGGTGAGAGTTTTCTGACTTCTGCCTTCAGTGGGATGTCTTTGACAAAAAGCCATACCTTCTGACCTGGTTAATAGTTGGGTGTGAGAACCCGACGGTGGTCAGCCAGGCATCGATTGTGCTCGGTGGAGCAGAGCAGGGTGGAAAGGGTCTCTCGCCACATCTTGGGGTAATGGCAGAGGTGGCTTGCACTGGGGAACCGCAATGTCGTTCTCCTGGGTAGAGAATAAGGGAGGCTGTTAACCCAGGGAACAGTCAAAGGGGGACTTGTCAGTGGTGGTGCTGGTCAAGGAGTTGTGGACATACCGCACCCAGGGTAGCTGGGAGCTCCTGGTAGAGGGGTTACCTGCCATGATACACCACAGCGCAGCTTCCAACTCCTGGTTGGCCTGGTCTGCCTGGCCATTGGTCTTGGGGTGGAATCCAGAGGACAAACTGACTGTGGCCCCAAGAGCATTACAGACTCCAGACACAAACGAATTGTGGCCCACGGTCAGAGACAATATCCTGTGGAATGCTGTGCAGGTGGAAGAATCGGCTGACGAGGAGGTCTGCAGTTTCTCAGGCAGTAGGGAGCTTGGAAAGGGCCACGAAATGTACAGCCTTCGAGAACCAGTCTATTATGTTAAGGATGATGGTGTTGCCTTGGGAAGGGGGTAGACTGGTGACGAAGTCCAAAGCAATATGTGACCAGGGACGACTGGGGATAGGCAAGGGTTGTAGTAGATCAGAAGGCTAGTGGTGTAGAGTCTTATTACGGATGCACACAGAGAAGACAGTGACAAATGCTCGGGTGTTGGTGTCCATTGTAGGCCACCAGAAGTGTCATTTCAATGAGCCTAGGGTGCGTTTGGAGCCAGGATTACAGGTGAACCAGGAACAGTGGATAAACTAGAGGACCTGAGAATGTGTGGCATCAGGGACAAATAAGTGACCTGGAGGCCCATGACATGGGTCCGGTTGGGTGCATTGTGCTTTCCGAACTATGAACTCAATCTTCCATGTGACTGCCCCTGCCATGCAGGCCAGAGGGATAATGGAGTCGGGATCAGAGGTGTCCTTTTATTCCAAGGAGTACTGACAAGAGAGGGCTTAGCATTCTTGGAGCATGGGTGGTAGGTGATTGTGAAGTTGAATCCCCTGAAGAAGAGGACTCAGCGTGCTTGATGGAAGTTGAGGCACTTGGCAGTCTGGATGTAGGCCAAGTTCTTATCATCAGTCCAGACAATTAAGGGTTGCTCAGCCCCCTCAAGCCAGTGCCTCCAATCCTCCAGGGCTAACTAAATGGCTAGCAACTCCCGATTCCCCACATCGTAGTTGTGTTCGGCTGGTTAGATGTGGTTAGAAAAAAACCCAGGGATGCATTTTCTGGTCCAGATTGCCGGAAGAGTACCACACTGACTCCAGAGTCGGAGGCGTCCACCTCTACAATGAACTATTGTGAGGGGTCGGGCTGGATCAGCACAGGAGCTGAGGTAAACAGCTCCTTAAGCTTGGTGGACTCAGCCTCAGGGGTCCACACAAAGAGGTTCGAGGTGGAGGTGAGCCTAGTGAGTTGTGCCGCCACTTGGCTGTAGTCCCTAATAAACTGGCGGTAGAAATTATCAAGCCTTAGGAAACATTGGAGACAAACGGTGGTAGGTCTGCTGCCACTCGATAACAGCCCGGATCTTCTCAGGGTCAGCCCTCACCTGACATGGAACTCGCACTTCTCAGCTTTGGCAAACAAGTGGTTCTCAAGTAGTCTCTGAAGGACCCAATGGACATGAAGGATATGCTCAGCAGGGGTGCCGGAGAAAATCAGTATGTCATCCAGGTAGACAAAGACAATCCAGTTCAGGAAATCCCGGAGAACATTATTGAAAAGGACTTGGAACACTGCCGGGGCATTGGTGAGGCCAAATGGCATAACCAGGTATTCAAAGTGACCCAGGGGGGTATTGAACGCTGTCTTCCACTCGTCCCCCTCTCTGATCCGGACAAGATGGTACGCGTTCCGCAGGTCCAACTTTGTGAAGATGGTGGCCCCATTTGGTTTGAAGGCGGAGTTGAAGAGCGGCATGGGGTACAAAACAAGGGTGGAGGGTCTTGTCCTTCTTGGCCACAAAGAAGCCAGCTCCCAGGAAGGAGGAGGAAGGTCGGAAGATGCCGGCTGCAAGGGACTCCGAGATGTATTTCTCCCTGGCCTCGCTTTCAGGTCAAGACAGATTATACGGATGGCTGAGTGGCCCCAGGAAGGAGGTCAATGGCACAGTTGTAGGGCCAGTGAGGTGGTAGTAAGAGGGCTCGGTCCTTGCTAAAGGCCTCACCTAGGTCATGATACTCGGGGGGCATGGCTGAGAGGTCTTGAGGGCTTAGGGTAGGGGGTGCCTTAGTGACCCCAATGAGTGGAAGAGCGGATATCAAGCAGGCAGAGAGGCAGAAAGGACTCTAGTTGATGACCCGTCCAGCGGACCAGTCTATTTGGGGGTTGTGCTTTGTTAACCAGGAGTGACCCAAAACCAGGGCGGTGCTTGGGGAGGAGAATACTTTAGCCAGGCTTCTGGATGATCATGACAAAGGGTTGCGAGGTGAAAGCCACTGCTCTCCAAAAAGAACATTGCTGCCTGTCTGCAGTTTGCTAAAGATCACACATCCTCTTCTAGGTGGATTCACAACATTTCCAACTTCTTAATTATTGCCCTGATGGTGGAAATGGGCATTTTCCATGCTTGTGCTATTTTCTTATAGCCACTTCCCATTTTGTGAAGCTCAAAAACCTTTTGCCACACACCACAGCTATATTCCTTGGTCATACCCCTGTGGAGGTGTATATATATATATATATATATATATATATATATATATATATATATATATATATATATATATATATATATATATATATATATATATATATGTATGTATGTATGTATGTATGTATGTATGTGTGTGTGTGTGTGTGTGTGTGTGTGTGTGTGTGTGTGTTTAAAAAGGTGTCTTCTGCACTCTGGCCAATGATGGACTGGTGTCCCATCTGTGAATTTTCCTGCCTTGCTCCAAATGTTCCCCGGATATGTTCCTGATCCACCACGACCCTGATCAGGTTAAATCAGATACTGAAGATAAACTGAAGAGTCTCTTTACAGAGAACTTAATCATATCAATCAATATACAATTTTCTTTGTTAAATAACAGCATGTTTTTTATCTGGTTATTATTAGGCTTAGATTATTTGGACCCTGTGAACGACAGAAACAATGCATCAGAACAAGCGCAGAAAAATTACCCTGGAACTATTGTCAGAGCTGCTGTTTTAGAAAATTAATAAACCTTCTGACTAATCAAACTTGAGAAGTCTACAGTTCTGTGGTATAAAGTAAATCAAATCATTATAAGCAAAGTTATGATTGATCAATAAAAACTTCAAATGAAGTTTCTTCTGTATTATTTCTCTTCTTTAATATTGGCTCTTTTGCAGTGCCATTGATTTCTATCACTAACTGCAAAAAGGCTCCACTTATTTGGAACAGTTATAGATTAGAACAATTATAGCAGAGTTTGATTAGCTGTCACAAAGCCATAGTGCTATAAAGCTGTAGCAATTTCTCACAGGGTTACTGTGAATTCTTTAGGCGATGTACATTTTTTTGAGCAGTCAGCGTGACGTCGTCAGGGTTATTTGTGTAACCCCGCTGCTTCCGGGCGCTAATTCCGCTCCTTGGAAAAAAATTACAACCTATCCTCTATTATTTATCACGTCTCTCACTAAACTCTACTTGTACTGCAATTACTCAGCATGGCTATTCTTCTTATAGTAGATGCCACACACTACGACAAAGCCATGTTTAGACATTTATTTATAGCTGTGTAAGAGGTTGGGGTTTTCTGGGTGAGGGAACTGATGTTTCATTTGTCTGTGTGCATGTTTGGTTTGGTCTCTTTTTCATTTGACAGACATATTGATCCAAAATGACTTTAGGCAATGTTTATAAAGTGAGAGAACATCTGATAAAAAAAGCCAAGACAAAGAAAGTCACAACTAAGACCAAGAAAGCCACAAATAAACACAAGGATTAGAGTAAGTGTTAATACGGATGAAGCGGATGTACTATTACCACCGTCAGGTGGATTATTTTACATCCCTATATCCTGAAGTTTTTATTCCACTTATATTCTATAAATAATTTACCAATGCTTATAATTTTTAAAAATTAATGAAATAATGACACCGTGCATTTTTTAATTAATTTAGTCACATGTATTGTTGTGGAACACCCTCTAAACATTAGGTCTGTCATGTTTATGTCGAAATTGGCACCCATCAGCCCCAGCACGTCACATGAATATGCCACTGATCACTCACACCTGTTCTGTGTTACTCCTAATAAGCAACCCTATTTAAGTTCTGGTTTCTGTGTGTTTCATTGTCAAGTTTCTGTTGTTGTCATGTTCGTGAGTTTATTGCCTGGATATTTTTTGCTTAGTATTCTCTGTTCGAGTTTTGGTTATCTGGCTGCACTTTATTTAAATAAAATCTGCACATGCATCCACCTCCTCTACAACCTCCTGACAAACTCCTTTCATCACTTACACTATAGCAGCTGTAAACAGTTATTCCTTCACCAGACGCTATTTTTTTTAACAAAGCGCTGAATACTTTTACTGTGTCTGTAAACTTACCAACTGTTACAAAACACTGACAAAGGAGACTCCTGCCATGAATGCTAAAATAAACAACACCTAATAGAAAGCTTCACCATATTAATGATTAAAGTTTTGCTAAATAGCAAAATTTTTAGATTATGTGGAGTGTCTGGCATACAAGTCCCTGTGAATTAACACTTACTATAGAAATGATAATGTATTAGAATGATCAGTATAAACGTGTATTTTGACTCGCAGCTGAAACTGTCAGAGCTGCTGCTCTAGAAAATGAATCAACACCTTCTGATGAATCAGACTCAAGTATTCAACAGCACTGTGATTCTCTCTAATTCAAAACTAGAACCAATTACAACATTCTCAGGATGAGACATACCTCAATGTCCTAACAAATATGTTCTTATACAGATTTATTTAGTGAAAAGTCTATATATTTTTTGGTTGTTTATGCCTGAAGAATTTATGGTATCCATGCGAGTAAGACATAACCACAAATTCTTCCCTCTGCAAAAAGTAGTTGCATCCTTGAAAGGACATAATTTACAAATAGGTTAGATTGAGAGATTCATGAAAACATTGTTTTGTCTACAAATGTTTATTTATGGGAATGCAATAACTGCCCTTAGATTTAGTTAGTACCAATTACATTTTTATATACTCAGAAGATACAGTACATGTTGACATGTAAAGATTTAACCACAGAGCTCCACCGTTCATAAGAAACCCCTATTAAGACAGCAGAAATTGTGTGCGATGCCTAAAGATGTTTTCTTCATCTCACTATTCTTGCCAGATGGAAAAAAAAATGTGGCTGGACCGGCTATCGGCCGAGCTTTTGTCTGCATGTAGACGAGCAAAAAATTATTTTCATCTTGAGAGATATTGCATACTGTGATAGTGAACATCTTACAGAAAGCAAATACTACATTATGTGGACTTTCATTTTAAAGTCATAAATCAATTTAATCTCTAATTTTTTTTATAGACAGAAAAGAAAGCTTTTCCGTCTCCAGACGTGTACGCATTGCAGACATGATCGTAGAGAGTAGTGAATCAATCATCTTTAATCCACAGGAATATATTGTATAAGATCAATCACACTTTCAATGTCCCTCTGACTGGTTAGCGGATAGATTAAAAAAAAAAAACTTGAGCATTTTGGTTTTCAAATGGTTTTGGCTTAACCTGTTCTCAGCAATGCAGGGCAACATTTCAAGCGTTTATTTATCACATATACATTACAGCACAGGGAAATTCTTTTTTGTATATCCCAGCTTGTTAGGAAGCTGGGGTCAGAGCACAGGGTCAGCCATGATACAGCGTCCCTGGAGCAGAGAGGTTTAAGGGCCTTGCTCAAGGGCCCAACAGTGACAGCTTGGCAGTGCTGGTGCTTGAACCCTTGACCGTCTGATCAGTAACCCAGAGTCACCACTGTCCTACCAATATTTCATTGTAATATCGAAATGATTTAAATATAGACAACATTGAACATATATACAAAACAATAATATTAAAATTATTTACACTCACCATTCACAAGCTTCAGTTAATGTTCACATCAAGCATCACAATGGGGGAAAGTATGATCTCAGTGACTTGACCATAGCATGGTCGTTGGTGCCAGACAGGCTGGTTTGGGTTTTTTCTGAAATATCCATTTTCATGCACAAACTTTTCTAGAGTTTACACAGAATGGTGCGAAGAACAAAAAACATCCCCTTCTGTAGGTGAAAATGCCTTGCTGATGAAAGATACTAGAGGAGAATGGCCAGGCTGGATCAACTGATAGAAACGCTACAGTAACACAATTAACCACTCTTTACAACTGTAATGAGCAGGAAAGCATCTCAGAATGAAAGCTACATATGAGGAAGATGGCCTACAACAGCAGAAGGCCAGATCAGGTTCCACGTCTGTCAGCCAAGAACAAGAACATTCACAGACTACATTCAGCACAGGCTGACTGAAATAAATGTGTATATATAAATATATAAAATAGAAAAGAAAACTTGAAAAACTCAAAACTTAAAAGTGCTTGCTGATCTCTAGAGTGTGCTTTATGTCACATAGCAGCTTGGGCTGGATTTCCAGACTTTCCAAAGCCATTTTTACATTACCCATGTGCACTTCCCCGTTCCATTTCCTCTCAGGAGAACCCCTGCTGCCATGATTCCATTACTTTATCAGTTCAACTCACTATTACAACGTGATTTGAATCCTTGAAAGGTCAAAAGATCGAGAAAACATCACTCTAGAGTTCTGTAGAAGAACTTGCCTAGAAGAAATTGTATTTTTGCAATACTGTAACCAATGAGTTGTTAATAATAACTATCAAATGCTTGTTAAATAATGCAATAATATAATTGTGTAGCTGCCAAAAAAATAGCAACTTTGTCATGTGTGTGCTTTTGCACAAATCGCAATGAACACTTGTTTCGCTCTTGTGGTCACATGACTACAACATGGCAGCCATAATGGCAAGGAAACCAACAGGAAGTAAACGGAAGAGGCTCACTTAATGCCTACACAGTAACTTAATTCTTATCTTATATTGAGTGAATGTTATTTAAGGAATGTTCAGACCACAAAGGTAATAAATATGGCTTAGATTGTCTTTAATCCAAGTCTTGTCATATTTCTTTTTTTTTTTTTGTTTAAATCTAACACATATAGATCTAATAATCAGCATGTCCTCAGTGTTTAAATGCTTTTGGATAACTTTTTTTTAGCTGCAAAAGCAATGGTTCCTAATATATTCTTCATTATATAAATAACCTTCATTCGGTAGTATTACAAATTAACTATAAGTATTTCATTAAGGAGAATGAAATACTTTTCCCAGTGGACACGGTGACTTACAGGCTTCAGTCGAGCTCATGTGCTTCTGCTGTATGCTTTTATTACGGTCTCGCTGTAAGCATGGCTTCTTCATCTTTCTGCATCTTGTCTCGGTTGGCATGGCAACCAAACAACACGAATTCCTCCTGGGTACTCTTCCTTCCTATAGATGTGATGATGACAATGAGATGAGGCTCCCGTGCATGGAATGCTGAATGCGTGCGGAATGCTGCCTTTAGACGTGAACAATCCTGCTTGTTAGCCTGCTATATATTACACACAGAGCACACGGAGAATGTGAGAATACACAAGAATGAAGCCGATTTTGTTTTGGTTCTATTAAATGTAAATTCACATTTGGGTTAAACATGATACATATACATATGACCCTGACCTGACTCTATATATGACCGTGCCTTAGAATGTTTCATTAACCAGGGATCCACTCTCATCTTATCTCTTGATAAGCACACACACAAACACACACACACACACACACACACACACGACCCTGAGAACTGTGTGCCTCTATCGTTGTGGAACTCTCAATACCTTCCAAGCCCACTCTTCTCTTTAGATCCACACAGGATCACACAAACACCCACTCAGTGTGTAAGAACATTAAGACACAAATACAGTGTATGCTCTGCAGTCATAGCAACCGGGCTGCTGCAGATGAATGGTTGACACCTTTCCATCACTTTCCAAGATGTCTGCCTGCCAACGGCCACGAGACTAGAGTGCTTCTCCTAGTTGGACTGTAAGAACAAACGTCTCACCACCTTATCGTACTCCACAGACACCTCCAAGAGACGCTTACTGCTCTGGCAAGCTCCACTGTAGAAGGCTGCTTAGTATTCAGCAAGAGCGCTGTCTATCTGGGTGGCTGGACGAGAACATGAAGGCCGAGCGGCCAGCACTGCAAAGTGTACGGAACGAGGTATCGAATTGAAAAATGGCTTGTATACTTTTACACTCTTAAAAAAAAAAAAAACACCCACTGCACTGACGATGAGTGTGAAATAGGCCTCTTTCAATCTCTACAACACAAGGCACAAAGCCCAGACTTTTGGTCCTGAAGATCATAATTTCCAGCTCCCCATGTCCCAGCAGGATAAGAAGTATAGAAAATGGATGGATGGATGGATGGAGGGATTGATGGATAATTTCCAGTTCTTTTTAAAAGCATCCATGGCTGCATTCCCATATTGTTTTTAACAATGGCCTCCCATTTCCGCTAAAAGAATCCAAATCATTTGCATTTATGAATTAATCATTATGCATGTTTTTTCTCCCCAAAGTGAGGCTGAATATAATCCAAGCCAGTGCCGTCTCGTAGATGTTTCAAGACTTGTAAAATGAAACAAGTGACGTTTCTGTGATGAGGCCCAAGGGATCAAAGTATATACATTATAGGCTTTAGGATCAGAACATGCAAAAAGACATTGTTTTTTATGCAGTTTCCTTTTCAAAAAGAAAACTTGAAACTGCTTTAAAATGTAATTAGCATTGAAATACGTAAACATTTCAAAAATCTAAAAAATGTGTTTAATTTATTTGGTTTATCTCTTCGTCTAAACTTATGGTGTAGAGTTCTACAAAAAAAATTGTAATGGTTGCTTCTGAAAGACAAACCGAGGAACCCACAAAGTTCCTAAAATGGAAACTTTCTTTCCATGTATACTGTAGATTTTCCTTCACTGGACTTAAGAGACCCAAACCTGTTCCAGCATGACAGAGCAAGCTCCATGAAGACATGGTTTGTCAAGGTTGGACTCAAAGAACTTGAGTGTCTTGCACACAGTCTTGACCTCAACCCCACTGAACACCTTTGTGATGAACTGGAAAGTTGACTGCACCCCAGGCCTCCTTGCCCTACATCAGTGCCTCACTTCACTAATGCTCCAACTCCAAATGAATACCCATGGTTTTGCAATGGGATATTCAACAAACACATAGGACAGTGATGGTCAGGTGTCCACATACTTTTGATCATGTAGTGTAGTTAGGAAGCTCCTCTTACAGAAAAGTCACATCAATTTTCACATGAAGATGATCAAGTTGCACATTATCTAGATATTATCAAAATATAGCCAGAGGAAAAATATTTTTCACTGAAATACGGCTTTAAATATATTGTATATTGCGCTCGCAGAAGCCGTCAGAGCCTGTAATTTTTGCCACAATTGATTGTAATTCACACGTCTGAAGTGGAACACATTGTCCATCCGGCTAGGACACAAGGAAACGAATTCTCACTGATTAACACTGCGGATGTTTTTGCTCCCTTAATGGTGTTCCACCCTCTATTACCATTCTCTTTCGATTGCTGTGCAGAGTTTCATATTTTGCCCAGAGAAGAACATTAAAAGTACTGTTTATGTGAACTTGGACCTTTCTGAGGCGCTGCTCTTGGAGTGCTGTAAGAACTCTGAGCTATTTGAAACCTCTGACACCTATTAGAAGAAATATACAGTAATAAGGGCAGAATTTCTCAACACGGGCAATTACACCCTGAGTAGCACCTCCTGCTGGGTATAAGAGCAGTTTGGTTTTCTCTTTAATTTACTAATAGAGACAGGTCAGAAGGTATATGCTTAGGGCTGAGAGTTTCAGTGTAATCAAAAGAAATGCTTAATTCAAGGTTTAAGATCTTGGTGTATGAGAGAGGTGAGATGCATGATGGGTACTAGTTTGGTTCAGGTCAGGTAAACCTTTCCTCTGAAGTCAGTCGCTGCATTGCTTCGAACTGCTGCTCATGCTGCATCACACCTTCGTGAGGAAAGTGTTATCTACCCTCTTCTGCATACACAAACTCGCAGATGCCAACGAGTGGCGAGTATATCTCATCCGGAGCTTAATAAATTCAAATAAATAAGATATGACTGAAAGTAATTATTTCACTTGCACAAACCCAACCGCTATAATGTTCTCAAGACAACAGCTGGTTAACTGTCCACTTGGTGTGTAGCAGAAACGTTCAAGACTTCAATTAGAGATAACATAAAAAATTACCGTTATTTTTCTAAAAAGAACATGCTTTATCAGTGAAGAATACCAGCAATTTTTGTCAAGTACAATGAGAGAAAAAGCCTTACTGACCACAGCAAAGGACAGTAACTCCAACCATTGATCTGTTCCAAAAGATTGGCAAGATCCGGACCAATCTGGACCTGGCCAGCAGATATTGGCAGTTCGCTGTCACCAAGTTAGCATGACAGATTTAATGCTACAGTGCTTGTGGATAAGTGAACTCTAGCACAACAATGGTACAACGATTGAGGAAATTGTGTAGACTGGTGACAAGCCTACAAGAAAACCCTGTTTCTCTGTGACATTTCTATTTATATACATTTATTTGATTTACACTAACGAGTCTGTGAACAGCAACCACATAAAGATTCGATTCTGTGCCACTCTGTCATAACCCACTACTGACCGAAACTGCTAATATCTCAGAACAGACTCCACCTCAGCAGATCAATAGCAACAGGCTATTAAAGGTGTTCTTTCTATAGACAGCACTAAATCTCTGTAGTGGATAAAACAGCCTCAGTTCTTTATACACTTTAGAGCACAGGATTCCATTAGACAGTCTCCATTACAATAGACTCACTGCCTCGACGCAGTATCGATATCAGCTTTATGTTTGGTTGATTTGTGGAAACCTGGCAATGATGTTTGGTTCATATATTAGAATCTGTGGTTTCAATTTACTGTGAATCAATATACCATTTCAAAGCATGACAGAAGTGAGAAAGCCAAGTGCGTCAATAACCTCTCGTGAATACAGATGCATTTCAATTCACTTCACTACTTGTTGTTATTAAATGTTACTTTTACTTGTGACTCTCTAGCTCTCTCGAGTATCAGCACTGACTTAGATAGCAGATAATTCCAAATCAAATAAGACTTAGTTTAGCGATAAAGATCGGTGAGGCCTATGGCACGTGTATTGTGGATGAGACATTTGATGTCACATCGCATTTGGGACAAATTCTGCAACCAACAAGAGTTAATGCCTGTGTACTGTATGCTTCAGATTGTTCACCCAGGGACCACAAAGCATCGGATATATATCTGTACACTTTTCTGGCAACACTCTTGAGCATCTTAATCTTAGCTGCACTTCTACACGCTGTTTTCTTCAGGTAAACAAACGTTTGAGCACAATGAGATTTTCCCAGCACGATCTAGTCATTGCATTGAAAAACCATTCCTAGCATCCCATCATTAAAAGTTCTTTACGTTAGGGTTGCAGTAGATATAGATTCCATACAGGGAATACAGTTTAGAAATTCTAATCCACCTACAGACATGTTCTGGGGAGATGGGAGGAGAACCAGGAGGAAACCCACACAGACACATGTGAAACTCCTGATTTCAGGATCGAACCAAGGACTCTGAAGCTGTGAGGCAGCAAAGCTCCTGCTTAGCCATCATGCCGGTATCATTAAAAGTTATTTAAGAGTTTTGTTTGAAGGAGTTATTGGTAAGGAAATGGCAGGCTACAGAAAAAAATCTGCGGTTGGTCGTCAGTTGGTAACGTCAGTCAAATGGATTCTTACTGTGGCAATGAGTGATAATTATTGGCGACTTTAATGAGAAAAAGTATGAGAATGCATTGAAATCTGCCTGTGTGCTCTTTCATTTTAGAGTCAAAAGCCTCCTAACTGTAATTTCCATTCTACAGTAATATCTTGGCTGTGTTCTGGCAGACAGATTCAGTTTTATCATCATAATCCCACAACAGTATGTGGGCCAGCACTGGAGAATCACCCATTTTTCATGATTTATCATCTAGCTGTGTGTATTTGTGAATCTCTCATCTCTCTCACAACTATCTTGCACATGTTTCTGGTCAGTTGGTGGAACCGAAGTCCTGACGCACTTGAAGCACTGCCAGTTCCTGCATCACTTCACATGGAGTTGGGATAAAACTGTCTGCCAAACGAATGTAACTCTCACAATGAGTAACGAGAGAAAGATACCGAGAGGAAGGTAATGAGGAAAACAGAGAAGAAAACAGAGATAAACAGAAATCTTTTCCTTGAGTCCAAAATAATCTGCGTGACAGATAATAACATATCTAATATATTGATATAGAAAGAAATACATGCATACCAATGCAAATGGTGCGGCAAATGATGCTGTATAGTATGCATGGTATGCTTGCTTGCACAGGTGTATGTTATATAAGTAGAGCTTGATCTAAAGCATTGGTTGAGGAAGTTTTATTTTCTTGTGTAAAAAAAAAATGCAGACATTGCAGAGGGTGTTTATTTGTACTAAAAGCTTTTTTTTTTCAATGGTTAATAAATTTTCCTATAGTGCCCAGGATTACTAATGCGATTAGTTAAATCACAGACACAACTCTAACGTTCTCCCTTTGCATTGATTGTCCTTTGGCTAAAATCCCTCAAAGTCAATCCCTCTGGTGCACACAAAAAAAAAAAAAAAATGAACACGGTTCTTTCTTTCATCTCCGTTTGGTTCCGTGTGAAAAGCACCATGACCCGAGGGTCATTCAGGCTGCCTTTTGAATATAAAATGAGCCCCCATGATCCAGCTTTTGTCCGATAATATGTTTTTCGGGGGACTGGACTGGAGCGTGCTGTTTGAAGTGGCTGAGGGCTATGCTGCATCTAATTCAAGGTCGGAAGCTTTATTGTACACGCACAAAGGAGGGGGAGAAACAGGCTGCATCTTGAGATACACAACTTAGATCCCTACAATGGTCCCAATAAAGACTCTTTCAGTCCATCACCCTCATAATCATCCTCTTCACCCCAGCAAACCAGGCTGGAAAATTCCCCCCAGTACGGGATCTGAATACTGGGTAATTGTGTTCATAATTGAGTCAGTCTGCGAAGCTGCTTTCAAAAGCACGCTACCGCTCCAGCCCATGTTTCCCAATGCAAAAGCAAAATTTGATTTCTTTCGGGAAAACGTATCATTACTTCAAAACAACGGCCCAGCCAGGCCTGATTCATGGGTGTTTAATAGAGACAGCAAGGCAAGAGAGAATAGGTAGGGAGTTTGATTTCAATTGCAACACTATTTGTGGCTCAGTAAATGAAAGCGTTAGACATCAGCATGCTGGTGGAGTGTAATTTATAAGCAAAGGAGAAGAAAGAAGTGACGAGAAGGAATATGTGAGGAATGAAATAGAGAGTAGGCGAGGCATGGGGGAAGAGGAATTAAGAATAATATAAGAAAAGAGGAGAAAGAGAAAGAACGGAGGATAATAGTAGACAAAAGATGGACAAAGAGAATAGGAGAAAGTATGACAATTAAAAAAGGGAGAAATTTAAAAAAAAAAAAAGAGAGAGAGAGAGAAAATGTAAAGGACAAAGATAAGAGTGGTAGGAGAGAGGAACAAAAGAGAAGAAAGGAATACCAGAAAACAATAGAGATGGGAGGAGGAATGGTGAAGGCATCAGCATGTCGGTGGAGTGCGGTTTATAAACAAAGGTGAAGAAAGGAGAGCCATGGAGGAAAAGTGGAAAAACTAGAAGGGAAGAGGGATGAGGAGGCAAGACAAGGCTTGGGGGAAGAAGAATGAAGGAAAAATTAGGAGAAAGAGAAAGATAGGAAGATACTATCAGAGAAAATGATGAGGGATGAGTGAAAAAATGGGAATTAAGAATAGGGAGAAGGAGAGAAGGATAAAGAGAAAGATGAAACGATGAAGAGAAGAGAAGCAACAGTAAAGAAAGGAGAGAAATGTGGAACAATGGAAAACTAGAAGGGAAGAGGGAAGGAGAGAAGAGATGAAGATAAAGATGACTGATTTAAAGAAGTAGAAAAGGCAAGAAATAGATTTTTTAAAAAAACAGAAGAAGAAAGAGATTGAGATGAGATACAAAGAGACGAGAGGAAAAGAGTGAAGATAAGAGAAAGGAGATAGTGTAAAAATGGAGAAGAGAAGAGAGAAACGAAGGAAAGCCTAAAGTTAGGAAAGGATGGCAAAGGAAAAAAGAAAGACGATAGAAGAGAAAATACGCGACTGAAGGAGAGAGAAAAAGGACAAACAGAAAAGGTGAAGGATGAAGAGAAGTGCAAAAGGCAGTGGAAGGTAATGGAGCAGAAAAGAGGGATGAGAAAGAGAGAAAAGAAAAGGACAAAGAAGAACAGGATTAGGAAACGGGAAGAGAGGAGAGCAATGAAGAGTGAACGGATGATGAAGGATGAACTTAGGAAATAGCCAATCGTGTACGATCACTATTATCACTTATTATGTTCTAATGTAGGAAAAGACAGACAAGAAAGAAAGGAACGAGAGATCACACGCGGACGCTTCGTCCAATCCAGACTGAGATCCAGATGAAAGACGTTTCATGTCCACGCCGGAGGAGAAAGCCAGCATGAGGGACAGAGATATGTGTCAGTTTCAGAGATCAAATCAAATCAGAGTGACGCGTCCATGATTCACACATCAGATGCCTGGTCATGCACTCTGAGGAGGAGGAACAAGACGTGAGTGTGTTCTCAGGCATAATGTCTACTGACGAGGGGGGGAGAATTACACACTTGGCCAGTGCGCTCGATACTTTGGCAGTTGTTGGCAGAGATTTCAAAAAGTTGTTGTTTTTTGTAACTTTCTGAACACTTCAACGATGAATGGATCTTTAACTTTAAATTCATTTATTCCTTCTTTCAAAACAAAGATGAATAGATGCAATTTCCCACTGCTTTCATCTTACGACTCGATTTACTGTAAAACGTCTGTCAAAAACTTCAGTCGTACACACAATAAAGCTTATTCGTTCCTTTTCGGCAACCACTTTATCCCGCTCGGGGTCACGGTGGATCCGAATCAGGAATACATCCTGGATGGGCCACACACATTCACACACTCATTCACACCTGGGGCTAAATTTAAAAAGAGTCTCCAGTCCACCTACCAGCAGACAGAAGAAACCCAGAGGAAACCCACACCGACACGGGGAGAACGTGTGAAACTCCACACAGACAGTAACCCGAGATCAGGAGTGAACCCTGGAGCCGTGAGGTGGCAATGCTATCTGATCACACCTGATGTATTTAACTGTACCCGTTTTGAGTTTTTTCCTATCTGAAGCCAGTGGCAAAGTGACTCATTACTCGTGTGATCTACTCAAATAAATGTGTGTGTGTGTGTGTGTGTGAATATGTACGAAGGGGTTTGCTGGCTCATAAGAGTGGCATGAGCAACCGCAGCCTAGATTCCTAAACAACTGTAAAATATGATTCATACCAATCACATTCAAGCAGTGTTCAGTGACACCAAACGTTACTAAATGTTTACCAATACATTAATGATCAATTAAAACTGTCAACTGATTCCAATAATAAAAGAGTCACCCAAATGTCATCCATCCATGGTTATGAGAGTCTACGAGAGCACAAGAAACAGGTCGAGAAAGTGTGGTTGCTTCACGTGTGTTGGATGAAGCGTGCATTAACCTTCGACCTTCTAAATTGGTAGCGGTCATGAAATAGTGGGTGATTCGGTAGCAAAAGAAAACCTCTATTAACATGCAAAAGAAGAAAACAGTGGTTCCTGACTACTTCTCCTGACATCATAAAATGAACAAGTAATTGCAACTGCCGCGCTCTCTCTCACATACACACACACACAATCTATATGATGGCACTGATATGGAAAACCACTGAGAGAAGCAATGTCTCACAAGACTAATGTTTTATTCATGGATATTGTGGGGTTTCTTTGTTCCCTTTGTTGGTGAAGCTCGTACTTGATCACGTTCTGCTCCAGAAGTAGTACCTGTAGCTACAGTTAGATTGTGAGGATTTCAGCTTAATTTTATTTATTTATTGATTTTTTACACAGGAGTCCAAGTATATTATGGGCAAGAAAAAAATGTACATGTATCATTGCAATCCTTAAACTCTCCTACAACAGGATACAGATTAAAAAACAAATATCCATCCATTTTCTGTACCGCTTATCCTACACCTGGAGCTGCCCCAACCCCCCAAACACACACACACACACACACACTACAGACAATTTAGAAAAGCCAGTCAGCCTACAATGAGTTAGGAATGAGTTGAGTATTTAATACACATTTATCCAGAGGAAAAAATTTAAATGGAAACAAAAAAAAGCACCTTTCTTTTTTTCCCCCCATGACAACATGGCTGAAATTTTCAATAAAATACCATGCTAATAAGATGTGTCTCTTGTATGCAGCCAATGTCATTAAACAGTCCAATAAAAATAGAGAAAGCGTGTATAGAATGAGCAAAACAAAATATAAAACATGAATTAATTGAAAGTGTTTTTTTCATGTCAGGGCATCTGACTAACAACAGAAGCTGATGAAATTCAATTCTGAACTGTGGCTTGACACTGCAAAGTGACACTGGATGGATGGATTTAGTAATAACAAATGTGCACAATGATAAGACTCAAGTAGAGCGAGATTAATCCTTTTTTTTTTTTGGACGATCACACGTATTCACATACAGAGGTCCACTATCCATCTGCCCGTCATGTGGGTTTCAGTCACAGACCAATTTCCATGAAATGACAAAAAGCATTTGTTCCAGATTTACTGTATATGAAGCGCCAAAAAATGAATATAATTTTAAGATTAAAATTGAGTGTGTAACTGCTTTATCATGCACTATACACTATGGCAGATCCATCTATAGTGTGTCTTTTATGACCATAGGAGTTTCACTACATGACAAAGAGGAAGCATCATTTCTTTTTCCTGTACTGTTCTCCAACACATTCCCGTTTCTTTCTAATGTGACTAGATGCCCAAGAGCTGACATCAATTTAATCAGGTGGCCAGAAAGAAACAGGATCAATACATGCATAAGGACTGACACCCACCTCTACTAAATTCCCACATCAGACATGAGATGAATAAGAGATGAAGCTGTTGGACATAAAGCTGTGATGTTTTATTCACTTTCCTACCATCCCCTTCTGTTTATTCCTGAAATCCCTTCTCCAGTTCCAGGAGTTGCCAGGAGGTAGCCTCCCTTTACTGGAGACTTTTTTATTTTAAATTTTAATCTTGGCAGAATTCCGTGGCATCCATTTCCACCTAATAACGCTGAGGAAAGTGAATCAAATATTTGCTTTGGAGTGAAATGCAGAGGATAGATCTTATAGAATATTATCCATCCATCTTCTGTACCGCGTAGCCTACACAGGGTCACAGGGAGCCTGGAGCCTATTCCAGAGGACTCTAGGCAAGGGACACCCGGGACAATCGCACACGCACTCACACACCACGGACAATTTAGAGATGCCAGCCTACAACGCATGTCTTCGGACAGTGGGGAGGAAAACCCCGAAGCATGGGGAAAACATGCGAACTCCGTTTTAACAGACATTAGGTAAGGGTAAAACTTCCTGACCACTTTAATAGGTACACCTGTACACCTGCTAATTGACAGAATTATCTAACCAGCTAATCATTCAGCAGCAATGCATAAAACCATGGAGATACTGTAGATCAACGCCTCAAAGCCACAGAGATCACATTTTTCCACATTCTGATGTCTGGTGTAAACATTAACACAGGCTGTTTCTTGAGCTGTTTCTGATACATCATTGGTTAATTGGAAAATTGCTCGAATGAAAAGCTGTACAGGTGTTCCTAATAAAGAGGGTGATCAGTGTACGGGTTTTCAATTCAATCAAATTTCAACACTACTGGTTAACGTGTCTAATGTAATAATGTTGAATTATTAAAAATCATTTAAAACATAGGCAAATGATTGTGTTTTTAAGCACAATCAAAGCTAGTGAAGTGCAGTTCTTGGTAGTGGATTCAGACTTTTGAAGCTTCCTGTAGATGTGCCTAGAATCCATATGAGCCCACTTTCCCCTGCGTACTGTGTGTGTGTGTGGGGGGGGGGGGGGAGTGAGTGAGTGAGAGAGGGGGAGGGAGGGAGTGAGTGAGTGAGAGAGAGAGGGGGGGAGAGTGAGTGAGTGTGAGAGAGGGAGAGAGGGGGAGAAATTAGAAACATGCATGATTTCATATCACCTCAAACTGCGGCATCTCTTGCTGAACGTCTCAGTCAGTCGACCATCAGAGCACTCCCTGCCAGATGAACGGAGGGCGCGTCAGGCAAAGCCATCATGCTCCATTACCATCACATTAAGGCAGTGGGGAACCTGTGTGCTAATGTAGGACTCTGAGGCCAGAGCTTAGTTCACCCACAGCTACTTAAAAAAAAAAAAAAAAGCTGCAGAGTTAAAGTTACATGCTAAAAGATTTTGTGCAGAAAGCTTATCAGTTTGTGTTTTTAGCTGCAGTGTTTCATTTTTAATATACAAACAAATATCATCACATGCTGTACTCTGTCATTTGTCTCGTTTCATTTTTATTTGCATGGCTGGACCATGACATCACATTCGATGTTTTTATAGCTTCCTCTACATGCAGTACCTGGTTCAGTCTTCTACACCCTGACTTCTACATTTCTCCAAAGCAAATCGGACAAAAATTCTCACGTCTCACTTCACAGGCTGCCATTATGTACATGTACAGTTTTGATGGGTTGTTGCCACAAAATGGAAAATGTAGAACAAGGTTCAGCTTCACCTCCGTCCCCCCTCTCTCAACACTTCTGTTCCGCGAGAGTTCCAGGCAAATCAAATGCGAACGCACCACTCAACTAACAATCCGTATTGATTTTCCTCAAAATAAACTCATTTTTGCGTGTACATTCACACAAAGCGCTGTTGAAGTCTCAAATCTTCAGCGGCTCTGACAGTAGCTCTATCTGTAATTCAAACGGCAATGTTTACTAAACCTCTTGTTCAATTATATCGTGTTTTATAGCATCAGCTAATCCACAGAGACTTGTGAATTACGGAGGTCAAGAATAAAAAAAAAAACAGATTTGAAAAATAACTTGTTACGTAACAAAGAAAAGTTGAGATGAGATGTTTATTGAATATTTATGGAAGGAGTCTCCAGTGTAAGGATGTGTGATTATAGACTTAAAATTATATCACAGTGTTTCATGGTATTTTTTATTTTTTTTCCCGGTAACAATATCAACGACGATATGAAAATAGTGACAGTCAACACTATCTTTTGGGCCACAAGTCACATCAGCATACAGTGGTCGGTGTTTTAGCTTGAACTGGAGGAACAAATTTGATGCGTTTCCACCCTTTGTTGCTGCGGATTTTTGACACGCTATACAAATCACAGACGTCTGATTCACATCTGATCTTCTGTATCAGAACCACTTCCGTAATACAGAGGAAGCTCCTTTATAGGGATCAATTCTTCTTCTTTGTCTAGGGTTGGAGCTCCGCCTTCCAGCATACTTGCTCTTTTCCACGTTGTGGTGTGTAAAAACATCATCAACTATATCGTCAATATCGCGGGATGACAAATTCTCATCATGGGGAGGAATTGTACCGGTGTATTATGGACGATACGATATGGCACAGCCCTACTCCAGCGTCAGGATTTGTAGCGGTCACAGGTTTTCTACCACAGGAGAGTCTCAGAGAGTTTCTCAGTAACAAGCTTGTTTTTCAAGTGAGGAAATGAAAGCCAACAGGAACTAACTTGTTTCATGGACAACTATAAATGGATAAAACGTAAGACGTGTCATTCTGTACTAAATTTTAAAAAATGATGGCTCCCAAGTGGCGCATCAGAAAATTGTCCAAGAGATCGCGAGTTTAAATCCAGATGATGCCACAGCCATCTGGGAGTCAAGGGAGTAAAACCGTCCATGCCTTCTGGGTGGGAGGGACGGCATACGCTGTTTCCCCTGTCAATCACTGCAACACCAGCCAATCGTGTGCATCTGTGAGCTCGTGTATGCGGAAGAGGGCGGATAGCACAGTCAGCTAACAGCTCCAGGGTCCCTGATTTGGGTCCCTGATTCCCAGAGCTCGGGTTAGTGTGTGTTGGGGGTTTCTACGGGTTCAAGATAAATGAGCTCCTAGGTGTGTGTGTGTGTTGCCCTGTGACGAACAAGTGTTCCAATCAGAGTACAGTATATTCCCATTTTGGCGCCAAATCCACTGTGAAGATGGATGGATGAATGAATGAAAGAATAAACAAACAACGAATTAAAATCAGTTGAACTTTTAACTCTAAGAACCGTTTGCATGAAATTGACCTTCTTCCATCTCATCGTCTCGCTCTTCCTTCCTCAGGCGCCTCTCTTTCGAGAAAGGCCCTAGTTTATTTTACCACCCCGCGCTCTCTTTATCCACTCTCTTTGAGGCAGCACACTCACTGTAATCAAGGCCTAATCACTTTAGTATGTAGATGATTCTGCTCAGGGGCTTGATCATGGCATCATCGAATACAGTCAATTTTGTGTGCGCACTCGGAACCACCGAGTGCTAATGAACGCTGCTGAAGAGGAGCTGAAATCACAGCAAACAGATGAAGCGAGCACTAATCTAGGATCTGTTTTCTGCGACTGAGATCACGTTAAATAGGAGAAATTATCTGACTGGAGATGAGCTTTTTGAGATGTTTGATGAACATAGACTGCGGCTGTGTAATTACACTAAACCATATATTCTGACACGAGCACTTTATTTATTAACATTTTATCATGAGGGATAATTTAAGATAAGCTATTTTCCCCCAAATGTAATAAAACAGCGGTGTGCTATACCGCTATAAACTGTTCCTGGTGATAAGTTCAACAGGTTAGAGAACTTTGAAGAGTGAAAAGCAACGGAGAAAAAAATAAAACAAGTATTAGTTACGTTGGTATTGTTATTTACATGCATGGTTAATGACAGTTAAGGGAATTTTAACGTAAAAACAAAAAGACAATCCAGCTTTTCTCAGTCTGGGGGCAGTGGTGGCTTGGATAGTAAAGGCTCTGGGTTACTGATCGGAAGGTCGGGGGTTCAAGCCTCAGCTCTGCCAAGCTGCCACTGTTGGGCCCTTGACCAAGGCCCTTAACCCTCTCTGCTCCAGGGGGCGCTGTATCATGGCTGACCCTGCACTCTGACCCCAACTTCCTGACATGCTGGGATATGCGAAGAAAAGAATTTCACTGTGCTATGATGTAAATGTGATAAAAAGACTCATTATCATTATCTCTGATTATTGCTGTCTGAATGAAGAATCTCTGACTGTGGAAAGGAACCTGTCCAAGCACCAAGATGAGCACGCATCAATCCCGACGCAGTGCTTTAGAATAATGGGATGAAAATGAGAATTTAGTGCATGCGCATGAATGCAGAATATGAAATAGATAAGGTGAGTGAGTGAGCTGGCAAGTTATTAAAAATCTGTGCCAACTTACCATAGCACATTAGTCATATTGTTTTCCACACTAAAAGAAAATAAATAAAAAAATCTGAAATGTTGTTTTCTATCTTCTTTTTTTTTTTTTTTTCCAAATCTGGCAAGAATATTAAAAGCATAAGGCTCTGTTGCTCAGCTCTGCTTTAATACAAACACAAACAGCAGTCTGAAAAGAAACCTGTGCCTTACAGCCCTCAGGGCAGGTGACAAAACTCATAGAGGTCTACTCTCACTCTCTCTCTCTCACACACACATTTTCAGTAAATGTCATGGTGGTTCCAGAGCCTTTAAAGGGAACACTTGACGTGAGATGGGAATACACCCTGGATGAGACACCAGTTCATCACAAGGACACCCCCCCCACACACACACACACACACACACACACACCTAAGGACAATTTATTGTACCAAATCCACATACCAGATTGTTAGGAGGTGGGAGGAAACCGGAGAACCTGGAGGAAACCCGTGCAGACACGAGGAAGAACTCGAAGCTCCACAAACCTGGTGCTCTAGAGCTGTAAGTCAGCGACACTTCCTGCCGCTCCACTGTGCCACTTCCAGCTCTACAGCAGAACACAGGATCTGTACAAACTTGTCGTCAAGTATCATTCTTCATTACGCAAAAACGTTTCATCGGGACGAGAATATAATAAAGTGTCGTGTCATCACTGAAATATGACTATTAACACTGATTTGGGAGTGTACATGTGCTATCACTGTTTCAATTTGAAATAATAAATAATGCACACAGTGTGTAAACAGGATGTTCAAATATATTTCCTGTTGAGGAATCTTCGAGGATTTCTCATAAATATTGAAAAATATATGATCTATTATGTAAAGAATAACACACAGTAGACCATGGTTTCTTTTATTAAAATCATTTATGTACATCTACATGGTGTGACGCGTGTCATTTCGCATATACCACAGCGACTTGCCGACAGGTACAATTTTCTATTTATTAATTCAATTAATTGTGTGTGTGTGTGTTTTTTTTTTTTTTAAACTGTTTATAGTTACATTTAATTTTGTGGAACATCCACGAGTTGCACTGTAGATAGTTACTGTTATCGCTTACATCACAATTCAATTCAGTTTTATTTGTACAGCGCTTTTAACAATGGACATTGTCCCAAAGCAGCTTTACAGAAACATATACATTCAGGATATAGATGTTAAATGTATGAATTTATCCCTAATGAGCGAGCCAGAGGCGATAGGCAGATAAACATTGTTTCTGTCACCATCCTCTCCTATATTCTCTCTCTTCAAGTGAATCGACGTCATCCGACCGAACCGAGCCAAGAGCTCAACAGTGCTGTGGTCTAACTAATCATAAGCATGAACTGAGTAAAACTGGATGAAGTGAATGCAGCTCGTAGTAGTGGACTGTATGCAAAAAAAAAACATGAACCCTGTAAAGATGCTTCAAATTTCCCTTTGCTTTCTCTCCCTCTCACTCACACACACAATAAGTCTGCTGTCTATCTGTCTGCTCTTCCAGGCGACTCTGTAGGAGATCTTCCTGGTGTGTGTGAACGTCTGTATGGATGCTTGTGTTTAGAAGGAGTTGGACACAGAGCAAGAAAAGAAAAGATATGAGACTGCTACACGAGAGTGCTCGGATTACAGACGTTTTGAGATGGAATGAATGCTTTGATTGAGCAATGACCTGCTTTTATGTGCTGCAAGGGAACCTGTGTGTGTGTGAGAGAGAGAGAGCGCGAGAGGTGCCACCATCACTCAGACACAATACAATTTTCCACACTCTCACCTGCTTTAATGTCTAGTATTTATCAACAAAATGCACATATTGTACAGGGTCCAGACAAAACACACTACTGTTGTTTTGACACACACTGCTTTTAATAGACAGAGAGACAGAGAGAGAGAGAGAGAGCGCGCAGCATGTGTACCTCTAGCTACTCCTTTACTGAGCAAACGATGTGGACAGACTTCTATTCATCCAGAAGATCTTGGCCGTCTTGTAGCAGCAGTGAGGCGACTGGACTCAAAGACAGATTAAAGCCACAGACTGGCGATTTTCATTCAGAGCACTGAAACAGAGCCAAGCTACAGCATTCGGACTAATTCTTGTGGTGAAACACCCAATTTATTTGAATGAGAAAAGGACACATGCTCACGGGAAGAAATTTGGTAGCAGTTCTTTTTACTTTCTGCCATGTTAATCTAGACCAACAGTCAACATCCCTCTTCCTTTCCTGCAGGTTTTATCTCCAAACACAATCGAACACACCTGTTTTAGTTGATGGACTTCTTTAAGGATGCGGTTAGATGGACAGTGTTGCACGATTACGGTTGGAGCTAAAGTCTTCAGGAAGGTAGATCTCCAGGAACAGGGTTGGTGATCACTGATCTAGAGATGAACTTCAACTCCTCCAGTAGAAAACACAAGAGTAGGCTTGAGGTGAGGTGTAAACAATAAAATAGGGCAACTATCATGTGAACTGACTGTATTTCTATATTTATACCACAGCGCAGATGAATTCCCGCAAGCTGATTGGTCAGAAGGTGTGCATAATTTTTGTACAACAGCAAGAGAAAGACTGACTAAGTGAGAACAGGAACTAACTTTTCTCTTGGACGTTCAATCTAATTATACACTGTTAAAATGCGCAGCGTGTTGTTTATTAATGCTTTAAACATTGGCAAATTGCTGGAGTATAAGCGGAATAACACACTCCAGACTGTGTAGTTCTATGAAAATAACACACTTACATCTCTGTTCATTCTGAAATCTATATTTTTGACAGCGCACTGATGCCTGCAACCATCTCGCACTCACTTTTTTGCTGACAAGATCTCGTGGACTTCCTCTTCCTTCACCAGGAGATCTTGCACCCCAGCCAGGCTTTCATTTCAATCCTGCTGAGTGATGAAGACAGTCCGCACGGCGCTGATTTCTAAATTGTCTGACATTTCTGAAGTGACGCCAACAGGAATTTCTAAAATCAGAAAACCATCTGGTCCTTTCCTGTCACTGAACTAACAGCTTCTATGTTTGGAGGCCCGGGGCAATGCCATGATGAGAATCACACTGGAAGCAAAAGGTCACGTCAGCTATCTATAGAATTTATTATACAAGTCTTAGGAACAGCGTATTCACGGTATGGTGACAGCAAATCAGTGAAATGTCTGCCCATCGTGCTCAACCTGACAAAAAACTGGCTTAGAGAAAGAAATTTGACATCATTAGTGCAAGAACCGGGTCTGAAAATCAAGCGTCAACACAAAGTGCTGCTTCCGGCACCCTGTTTAATTTAAAACAATTAATACAGCACACTGCTTAAAGCGATTGCTGGTCTCTGTGGATGCTAAATACACAAAACAAATCCAACTCAATCAGTCTGGAGAGTGGCATTGAAAGTCTTGAAAATAGTTCTTTAAAGCACTATGCTAAAAAAAAAAAAAAAGTGATAAAACGCAATAAAATAAATACAAAGAGAGGTAAACAAACGTCAATGTAACATTTATTTAATTCTTTTTTTTTTTCCTTTTTTTTTTATATACAAGACCATGTTTCAGCTCTGAACGCCCAGACAAGGTCTCCACACAAGAGATTTCAAAGAAATGCAGCATCTGCTGTCTGGTAGATGTTTGAGTAGGAAGGCTAAAGCTGTGAAATGTCACTGTACATCTCAGAAAGTCTCTTCATCAGGGTGTAGAAAGGGACAGGGTTCCAAATACATATATTAAAAAAAAAAAAAAAAAAAAAAACCAACCCTAAAAAAAAACTGCTACACAAGAACAACTTCAAGATGCAAAAGGTTACGGGAGGCCGTGACTGGGTCTTTTTGGAGGGGGAGGGGGCATGAGCTGAGCGTCAGGGTCCGAATGGTGCTTGCGGCTTTGAGCACAGCGGTCCAGGAACTCCAGCAGGCGTTCCTTTGTGACGGGACGCTGGATGCTGTTACACACCGCTGTAGGGAAGGAGACGGGAAGAGGTTACGCTGTAAAGTACATGTGATGACAAGCTATTTCCTGTAGACATGGTCAAGCTCGGGCACATTTTATTCAGAATCCTGTTTTAGCACTATGCCGCTGTTAATGTCTATAGCTTTAATGAGTCGACCACCAGCCAAGTGAGAATGAGAATCGAAACGCACCAGATGCCGCTGACAAAAAAAAAAAAAAAAAAGAAAGAGCAGAAAATTTGTTTGCACAGATGGTCAATATATCTTTAAGTTTCTTTATAAAAAAAAAAAAAAAAAAAAGCTTCTGACTGGAGGAAACGTCTGAGTCCTGACCTCTATTAGAAACAAACCTCGCGTCCATTGACAAGAACCAGATTTATTTGGCTTAAAGAGCTTCATCATAATAGAAATTTCCACCTGAATGACTAAAATATTGAAAATCTTTCCGTAATGCAGTTTCTATTATGTATTGAAACCATGACTTGACAGAAGTAAAACGATCAGACGTAGAAATGTGGAGAAATTAATCACTAAACACTTTCTGTTAACGATGCAGTAAAACGCAGATGTTTCCTCAAAACTGTCTGGTTGTCCATTACGGCTGAATTTTACTTTTACATTCTAACAACGGTCTATCAAAAACACATATTAAAGGGGTCATGACATGAGAAATCAAACTGTCATTGATCTTTTGACACTGTACTATTCAAACGTCCTGCAAGTTTCATAGTTTTTAATACGTCCCCCTCAGTGCAAAAAGAGCATTTATTTAACCAAGCTCCAAAAAAAAAACTGTCTCGTTTGGAGGTGGAGGGTTTTGTGATGTCACACGGGCGAATACATTTGCATACGACTGCTCCTACAGCAAGACATCGACACCTACTTTTACATCATCGCACCGTTGGCCCCGCCCACTAGCGCTCAGTCCCTGAAAACAGTTCCTCACATGTTACAGCAGAGGGCGTTGTTAATTAATTCACAGGCAAAGATGTTAGCCAATCACAGCAGTGAGTGCTTACACTGAAGTCTTAAAGGTAAAAGACACAAACCAACCGTTTCAGTCAGAGACAGGGTGGAAACAGGCCATAAATGACTAAAGTTTGTATGTTTTTTTTGTGCAAAAAACTTTAATAATATTATAATTACACCTATTAAAAAAACATGTCACGACCCCTTTAACCTCAGTTTTCAGCCTTTGTTACTGAAAGATCTTACGCATACTTGATTTTCGCATTTCTAAAATGATCTACAATTGGCATATAGAGTACTATAAAGTAACATAATACATACGCAATGCGATATATACATGCACACATACTTTATTAGGAACACCTGTACACCGGGGTCATTCGTGCAATGATCCGATCAGATCGGATTTCCTGCTCACCATGGTTGTAAAGAGTGGTTAATTGAGTTACCGTAGCCTTCCTGTCCGCACAGACCCATTTGATGTTTGATGTGAACGTTAACTGAACTCTTGACACGTACGGGCATGACTTTACGCTACTACAACATGATCGCCTGATTTGAGAACTGCATGAGATGAGCACGTGTACAAGTGTTCCTAACAAAATGGACGGTGAGTGTATATTTTATTTGAAAGCATTTAAATATTTAAGTAATTAACAGCCACTACTGTGAGCCTGTGGAAGACAGGAAGCGTTAATACTCTCAGTAACACATGCAGTGAATGTTGCTCCTGGGGTGCTGTCACTCACCCATCGCTGTGTCATAAGAATTGGGGAAGCTCTTGTCTATTCTCTGCCTCATGAAGACCCAGGTGTCATTTTTGAACGTGCACTCGATAATCTTGTTATCGTACTGCTTCAGGTCCTTCGTCACCTGCGGAGGAAGAGCAAAGACGAGCGTTAAGCACAGACGCTGAAAGTTTTGCACAAAGACGCTAAAATAAAGCGACCCTGAAATCAATTTCTCCTGAACACAGGCTATATTCTGACTACAGCAGATCTGTATATCAGGTCATGAGTTTATAGGTGGTATTCATTCATATTGTAGTTGCTATATATAACAGCGTGTACTCATGTTTCTATCTGCACTACAATCCCGCAAGCGATACATGTTGTGTCACGTTGTCGCCACAGCAATATCAGAAGTCCTCAGTGTTTGCTGCTCTTGTATCAGTGCAACACATTTGACTGAAATGTATACCTATACCTAGTGCTGTACAGTCCACTCCGAAAGTATTGGAACAGAAAGGCCAATTCTATTATTTTCATTATACATTACAAATAAAAAGATATTTTATATTGTTACTTCCTGATATTTACATCTAGACGTGTTAAACAACTTAGAACTCACTGTGTTCTCCAGGTGCGCACTGTGGAACTGATTGTTTAAGCTCCGAATGTCTACTCTTCGTTTGAGCCCTAGGTGTCGCCTGTGAAGACTGCACTTGTTAAAAAGGATAAACCAACATGAAGACCATGGAGCAATGGGAGAAAAGCAAGCCATTTTGAAGCTGAGAAGGAGGGACTGTATGTTTACAAAACACATGTCCTAAGCCATGGTATTTGTATTGAATCAGGAATTCTTGTTTCTTAGCAGTGCTGTGCCTTTCATAAGAGGAAAAAAACAAAAATCAGAAATTCCCTTTAGAAACATTATAGAAAAAATAAAACATGACATGGGTTGAAGTTATAGGCAAGTAATCAATGATTTGGTGTGTGGTGTGACGCAGCCTGATGCGAAGTATAAGCAACAGCAATTTGGCAGTGCTGTTGTTTTTTTTTTAATTAACAAATGACACGTTGTACTTTTTAATCTGATTATACTTAATGGTGTGAAACGCCCACAAAAACAATTAATCACAGCAGGTATAAACAGCTTTTCCCTCTTCTTTTTTATGGTCTTGACCTTAATAAAATGCAGCTCGTAATGTTACAGAGAAATGACTTTCCTCTGACTCTTACAAAGCGCTGACACTGGAGACTCCTTCCAACAATGCTACTGGAAATACACACCTCCTCGCAGAATACTTCCATATATGTGATGCGTCTGAAACACGAATCCCTTTGCAAGGTGTTATTATAGAAACGATAATGTATTTGAACAGGCGGATCGATATAAACCTGCAACCGGAATTACTATCAGAGCTGCTGTGCTGTTGGAAAAGTAACCGACCAATCAGAATCAGCGCCGGTTTAAAAATGGCATAACATTCAGTTTAGTGGACATGTATGTGGTGCATAGGGGCTGAAAGTGCAAGAGAGTGAATGAGTGTGTGTGTGTGTGTGTGTGTGTATGTGAGAGAGAATGGGGGACTCGCTCTTTGAGACAGTGGGACACTAGAGGAGTAGGCGGAACTGGAAGGAAACACTGCTGTGCCAAGCTCAGTAGCATGCTGGCTAAGTAAAAGCCTGTGCACTCAGGCCGTGAGGGGCATCTGTGAGATCAATGATGGGAGGGATGGATGAATTAGAAGAGCAAAAGGAGACATACCCTGTGAACTCACACACACACTTGTGAGAGTTGAAATATAAGCATAGCAAACACACAATGCAGGCGACTATGTGTGAGCGGAGCTTATCGTTCCTCGTTCTGACTGAGAGACAGCAGCTCCTTTTTGGCTCGAGTCCACACCATCCTCGCACTCCCAGGTGTAGCCGTGAGATTCTGGAAGCCGATTTTGGAGGCTGCACTTGGTGCCTGATCCAACCAAATCCACTTCATTATAGCTGCAGTCTGGAGTGCAGTTGCCTCGAGTCGCTCTCAATATCTCTATTCAATCTGCTCAAATCCTTTCTTTGCTCAAAATATTACTGCATTTCTCTCTATTAGCTCGTCCTCATGAGACCCAAGCTTAGCGTAACACTAGACGACAGGCAGTGTTTTCGGAGCATTAAGCTAGCACTCGGCTAAAATATACCAGAATCCATAGTCTTTAGAGTTTAACTTGCTAGCTAGCTAGCTAGGACCCATAAAACAGCTGGTCTACATATACACACAGTGAGTAAAGTAAAGCAGAGATGTTAGAGAGGTAGTCAATGAGCAGAAACAGTTCACTAATTCTTACACTAACAAAACCACGTTTGGGCCAAAACTCGATTATTCTGCCTTCTATAGTTCTGATTGTACAGATTCTGCTTGTGGTATCTTCAGTTGCTTGGAAATTGCTTCCAAGTTGGGGGCCACGATTATTTTCTGAGGTCTTGGCTGAGTTGCACAGGCTCTAAAGGCAGGCCCTTAAATACAGCCACAGGTGCATTCCCAATGAACTCCTAATTATGACAAGAGGCCAAATAGAAGCTTCTAAAATCATTCTATCACTTTCTGGGATCTTCCAGACTGTTTAAAGAGAGCGTCAGCTTGGTGGATGGAAACCTTTGACCCGATGTAATTCTGATAATAATCTTATCTTGACTTGTATGGTAACATGAAGGGTCCGTCATTGTGTACGATTGACGATATGATGGGTTTTCCCAGGCCGCCACACATTCTTGATGTCAGCATCCTAAGCTTGTTTCTCTCACGCACTACGTGATGGAGAGGTGGCTGCTTTCGAGTAACGGGTAAAAGGCAGGCTGTACTCTGGGCTGGCATCGACACATCCAACACGGCAGTGGGAGTAGTGCACTAAGTGGGCTTCGTATTTTGCAGGCGAGGCATATACATTTCACACATGCTGCTTGCAAAAGTGAAAGTTCAGCTGACGAAATATGACTCAGAGAGGCGTGACTGACTCAGAACACCCCCTCGCTGGCTCTTATGGGAGCGCAGATATTTCTATACCCCCTTCTTATAGTCTCTCTCACGCTTTCTGCTAAGCCTGCCATATATTTTAAGTGTAAACCAGGCTTCGGAAAGTCCTGAGAAGATTTCCAATCGCATGGCTACATTTTTTTTTTGTACTCTGTAGAGCATCATATAGAGTTCATAATGCAGGCTGGAGGCAAACTGTACAGGCTGACAGAAGGTCACTTTAATAAATAAATCAGTGAGAGAGAAAGAAGTGCAGAGAAAATGGAATATATGGAAACAGCAGAAGCATCGTGGTTTCACGCGTGCGGCGTGATGGGCATACAAGTGAAAACAGCGAGTCGGCACTCAAACACACATGGATGTCGGATATAGGCGGATTATTATTCTTTTTTTAAATTTAAGAAAAAAAGAGTTAGCGGGCTACGTTTTGGTTCTGTTCTCACGTCATGTAACAAACATTCAAGCTTAAGGACAACAGACGATCTATCAAGCTCATTGAAACTGACCATCGGTTCACTTTCACGGGTCTACACGGGAAAAGGCTGAGCAATTGCCGTGGCGACAGAAACATCAGTCAAAGTGAAGTTCGAGCCACACAAAACAAACAGCCGTGCGATTGAAATTAGGCGTTTATATTGCCGTGTCGCTTGGAGATGGTTAACGACAAGCCATTTGTCTTGTGCAGAATTGTGTTTCGTCTCGGTTTTTCCCTCCGTCACCGGTTCTTCTTCCGAGGGCGGCCTGCTAATTAGTTTGTGTCTAATGAAGTGAATAGGTACTTTAAACACAGAGGACACTGTTGAGGAAAAATCCTCAAACTCAAACTTGAAGAAGTTAAACAATTTCCCTGATGGCTGTGTAACTCACCTCTTCAGTTCCCTTTGTCAGTATTTCTTCTGTAAGGAATGCAAGCTCGAGGGTTCTCAAGTCATTTTATTCATGTATTTATGGAGATCAGAGTGAATGCCAGACACATCCAACATGCCCACGAAATTTATTCAGCAGACAAATGATTATAAGTGGAAAAACCGACTGTTTAATTCCTTTTCCATGCTAATTGGCTAGCACTAATCATACTACCAGACTGGAACTGGAAAGTTTGCCTTGATACATTTAGACTGCCACACAACTGTCTAACATTTTCCCCCATACCTTCGTCATGTTATAACTGGAAATATGAACACGTACTTTGTACTGTTTTCTTTGTACTGATCATGACAGATGATTTCATTCCGTAGAACTGTTGTTTTGACTTTAAATATGTTTGCATTGAAATATATGTGATGTGTTAAATGATTCTGATTCAAATTTGTTGCTTGGCGCTATAAGTTCAACGTCATATTAATGAGAAGTAGTGGAGACAGCAGACGTTAGACTCAGAATGCAATGCGGCTATACCACAGTTACAGCGGAGACTCGGTTCGGCTGGTTAGCGATTGACGAGCGGGACGGTGTTGACGGTGGCATTAGCATGAAAGCGGATGATTTGGAAGCTATGAGCAGATAAGGAGTTTAAAGAGCTGGTCAAGCTAAAGCACTAAAGCTCTGCTGCATCGCTCTTAAAGCAAGAATTAAATCCCACTGCCATCACCATCAGCGGATAGTAAAATGGCACTGTGGGTAATGTAGGGAACCATTAACCAAAGTGTTCAGGGAGGATTAGCACCTAAAATCGGAGTGGCACACTCTTACAGTGAATAGACCAGCATCAAAGATAAGATTTTCACTATTTAGAGAACAGCATAGTAAAAATGTGATTGCCTGATAAATTGTTCTCTGTACTGTTTGCATGTTTCACGCATGATTAAAACTGGATTAGGCGATACTTAACCCAGACCAGCTTTCGAAAGGCCTCGGGGGAGCAGCTGCCCCAAACCAAGGAGATCGCAAACCTGTTCCCATGTGACGCATGCAACAGGATTACAAATAACTTTTATCTCAGAGTTTCCCAAGCTCCTCTATTTCACCAAGCGGAGCATTTCGGGCTTTCTGTGTGGCACTACTGTGCTGCCGTGACCGGACTCTCGGCTTTCTGCTGCATTACACGCATACGCTTTTGGGTGACAGACTCCCCTAGAAACGCTCCCTTGGCTGCGCTCTCGCTGCAGTGTGATATCTGATCACTTCTATTGTGCTAAAGCTGTGTTACAAGGCTGAGCGGCAGCAGCAGGAACCTTTAACTCTCAGGCATCAAACTGAAGAACAAAGAAAATACACCTAAAAAGACGCGCACTCTATTTTATACCATTCCCTCACTTCATTTTTATTTTATTTTATATTTTAAAGAACATCAGAACATTTTTTAACCCCATGAAGAGAAATCTATTCTTTACAGCCTAGCAGATTGTACAAGTCCCCCCACCCCACCCCACCCCACATACACATATGCTTGAATCAAAGCCCATTTCCCCCCAAAGCCTTTCGCCTCTCCTGAATGTCCAGCCCCCCTGTAGCTAACTGAACAAAGAGTACGGTTCACTGAGTGCGACACTGATAAGGAACGGGAAAATAAGATTAAGCTTTAGATCCTAATGGAGAAGGTACACATCACACGAGTGCGTCTTACAGAAGGCTCGATCCACGTAGAGACTGGGATGGTTACAAAAATTCCCAAAATCCCTAGGCACACCCATACATATGTCGCACTTATACCCTGACATAAGCATGCTTGTTTGGGATCCGGTTTAATGAATGCAGTAATATGAGAGTTGGCATTACTGTGTTGCCAAATTAAGCACAGATCTCACCTTCATCTGAGCAAAGGGCATGTCGTAGCTGCCGACGTACAGCAGCCCCACCGTCTGAGTGATCAACCTGCAGAGACACAGTTACACAGTGATACAACACACACATACAACACACTACAATTAATGCAGTTCATCCTTACACACACACACACACACACACCTCACTGAACAAATCTCTTACTAGCCAAAAAGAAATCTTATATCCCAGAAATAAGATTAATTAAAGGGAAAGTGATGGGAAATATGGCAATCGAGTTCATATCCATCACCGTCCATAGCACACGTGAACGGTTCTTAGGTTACACAATGTCAGTTCGGTATGAAACACAACAAGGGCGTGCAGTTCTAGGAAAATAATAAACAATGCAGAGGTGTGATGTAAAGTTAATGGTACCACCCTGAAATATTTGCTTATAAACGGCACGTTTTATTCCTTCTACACCACTGCAACGTGCCAGCGGTGACAATTTCTTTACTAAAGAGTGACATAGCATAATTTTTTATCTGTTTGTAGGTAACGTTGTTTGATGTCTGGGAAAACACCTCTGTCCTGAAGACTTTCCTGTGTCAGAATATTTCACAAAAGCAGATTATAGTCTAACTGTTACAACCTCTGACACTGGAGACTCATTCCAAACCCCCCTTCCCCCCCACCAACACCCCTCCCTCCCCCCCACCCCCCTCGGTTATACGAGAATAGTCCAGAACGAGGTGCTGTGGTGTGACCTGACGTGTATCTGAGGACCATGAAGTGGATTATTTTCGTATAACCACAAGTCTGCAGTGTGTTAGATTTGCCACACGATTTCACAGAGATTTGCCCACGATTATGGGAGTTACGTCTGCGACAAAACACAGTCCAGGATATAAACCGAATCGGACTAAATAAATAGGACTGCGTTTAATTTGACGCCGAGTGCCGCTGTATGGTCGCCTCTTACGCAAACAAGCGTACCTGCAACTGTGAACGGGAAGGGGTCTAGAGGTTACGTGTGGAACCTTTTCCAGTCGGGACAAAATCCCTTTAATTAGAGGAACACAACAAAAAACGCTTTCTATCCTGACTTCATTTAACCACACACACACACACACACACACACACACACACACACACACACACACACACACACACACAACCCCTTCCAGTCCATTACACTCAGATTGTCAGGACGTGCTTCCGGAGTTTGTCTGGAGGTTTGGTTAATCGCAGCGAGACCCAGCAGAGGCAATGAGAGGCTTCAGGGATCATCTGACAGCGTAAATACAGAGAACGCTCACAGCTGGAGGCAGCGTGAACAATTCAGCACTTGCAGAATTACTGGCTAAGGTTAAGGTTAGGATTTCAATCAGAGAGACTTTGGTCCAAAAAAAAAAAAAAAAGAGCACCAACAAGGGTTCAAGCCCACGGCTGACTCAGCCATGTTCTGAGACAACAGTAGGTTAGAACTGGAGGTCCTTGTGGCTAAATTTACTGAATTTAAGCGTGCTGTTGACGTGATGGGCAGAAACGCCTACGGAAACGTTCGAACAGTGAACAGCTCAAAATAAGAAAGATCTCCTTTTCCTTTATAAAAAGATCAAACATCCCAGCAAGTGGAGAAATAAAACTGGATCATGTTTCCAGATCCTCAGGAAGTGTCTTGCGTCTGAAGCAGAAAACGTTTGCCACGTCTGTGTCGACAGAGTTGTATTGGCATAACGTTCCAAATATAACCCATCCAAGAGACAGAGGCCCTAAGGAAGGTTGATGCTGTGGTTATCGCCCCCTCCAGGTTCAGATCCAACTGCAACACCGATGCAGCCATTTCTTCCAACAGATATGGTTTCAGACTTGCTACAAAATACCCTGCTTTGCTTTTCACTTCCCTTATATGGTCATTATTTCCTGCTTTGGTTATAACGTTACAATGATTGTTGGTTCTCACCCCTTACATATTTCACTGTAAGTCATTTCTTAGCTCATTACTTTCCTCTGTGCTGTTATTAGTGTTATACTCTGGTTTTGGACCGAACCGTAGTTTGCCCCTTAGCTTTATGAACAGAAGATAATTATTAGCGTAACCCCAATAAACATGCTCCAACACCGCACTTTCCTCCTGCACGTCAATCCCGTACCCGCATTTTCCAACTATCAGCCTTCGGGAACCAATTTTTAAAATCAAAAACCCTGTGGCTAACTCCCAATGGACGCGTATCTCAGCTGCATTATGCCTGCATGAAGCATCAGCACTTTCTCTCGCGTACTCTCTTTTAGTATTTCAGACAAATATGTAATCAATATTTCCCTCATCTATTATAGATCGCATTACACAAGCTGGTCAATAGCAGGGCATCTGATCCACAACCTGGTCTGACCCACAGCTAAGTCAAGTACCTACAATGTCAAACCAATTTACCCTGAGATATTTTCTTATAACGGCACGTTTCATTCCTTTTGCAGATTATAGTCTAACTGTTACAATCTCTGACACTGGAGACGCATTCAAAAAAACAAAAAACCAACAAAGAAAAACCCCAGAAAACTTCACCATATCAACAATTACACGATTAAAAAACATATATATATATATATTTTTACTAAGCGACAACGTGCGGGTATAGGAAAGTAATCCACACCGAGGTGCTGTGGTATGACCTGCCGTGAATCGGAGGACCCTGAAGGGGATTATGGTCGCCTGGGTCTCTCAAAATAATTAGGATAGCAAACCAATTTGTAAATGTCGAGTATCATTTTTCAGTTCTCAGTTTTTGGAATATCATCAATGCAGTTATCTTGTATTGTGCTTTAGGTATTGCTTCTGCAACGCAAACCTTTCCTCCGCGCACAACCTTTTCAATCTATATATTGATGTAGCGTAGAACACGAAACTGTGCTATTGATGCAGTCTCTCACATAAATAAAGAAAAATAAAAAAAATAAAAATACAATGCAGACTTTGCTAAGAGCACCAGAACCCAATACCTAACCCTTGCTAAGCCTTCAAGAGCTCTGTTATTCTTGCTCCATTTTGAAAATGGCAACGCTGGAGGCCTTGATTACAAAATAGATATGCATGACCATCTTCATGGCACTTTCCAGTACATCTTTAAGGTTACCTGACAAGTTCAGACTGCTAATGCTCAGTACTCAGATGAAAGAAAGCCCTTCTTCTTATTTATTCTTTTTTAATCCATGACGACCACTACAAGAGACAAAAGCGTCTCGAATGATTGCACAAAATCACGTCAGGTTAATAGCAAATAATCTGCAGGTTTGAAATGGGAACACTAATTATAAATCATAAAATACTGTTAAAGATTTCCCTCATAATCAAATGAGAATCAAATTCGGAAATTGCTCTTCGTTGAACACTGACTACATTTACATGGACAGCAGTAATCTAATTATTGACCTTTGAGTAAGATGATAATGCGATTATGGTGTTTACATGAGTCACTTTTAGAATACTCCTTTCATGTTCCCGTTTTACATGTTATAGAACATAATTAGATTAACGGCACACGTCATTACGTCATCGCGCCACGCCGTCCGACGTCCCTCCAGAATTTCACATATTAACACGTTCGTTATGGTACCGTATACAGTTTTGGGTGTTTTTATTTTTTATTTTTATGAACGCTTCCAGTGCAGTTAATTATCTGTCGTGCTATACGTGCTAATAGACGACTGCTTGAAGCCGTGGGCTGCGTCCCAAACCGCATACTTACCTACTGTATAGTAGCCGAGATACATGTATTTCACCTACTATAGGCCTATAGCGGGTAAGTACGCGGTTTGGGACGCAGCCGTGCTCTCTTGTTCGCCGTAAAACGGTTGAGCACTGCCGTGTGTGTACGTGTCCTGTTGCAAAATGCGGTGAAAACTCCCACATGACGTTAACAGTGTGATTAAGGTGTGTACATGTCTGTAATACACCTCGATAATGCGACTAAAACAGGAGTACTCCACACGTATTAATTCCATTTGTGTTTACTTCGAGTACGACTTTAATCGGATTAAGGTAATTAAAAATTGCTGTTTACATGCTAGTTTCTTAATCAGAGTATTGTCTTAATCGGGTTAATAGTGGATTATTGTTGTCCATGTAAACGCACTGATTGACTAGGTTTACATGGACAGCAGTAATCTAATTATTGACCTTATTCTGAATAAGACAATATTGTGATTAAGGTGTTTACATGAGGTGCTTTTAGAAGACTCCTTTCATGTACCCGTTTTACATGTTATAGAACATAGATCGATTAATGGCACACATCGTTCCCTCCAGAATTTCACGTATCGGCATACAGTTGGTTTAATTTTTAATTTCACGAAAGCTTCAAGTGCAGTTAATTATTTGTCATGCTATACGTGCAAATTGACGACTGCTTGAAAATTGCTGTTTACATGCTAGTTTCTTAATCGGAGTATTGTCTTAATCTGGTTAATACTGGATTATTGCTGTCCATGTAAACGTACTGAATGATCCTGAGTAAAATCTATCTCAGTGCCTCACTTTGCCTCTGAAAAGTCAGAAATCTGGACACTAACCTTGATTACTTCTCCAGATGTATAGCTTACAGATTTTAACACGAATTATTTTCAGAGTTTTGTGTTAATCAGGTTAATATCGGATTATTGTTGCTGATTGAGACAAATCTGGAAAAAAAAACAAACTTGAAGATCAAAAGTAGAAGAAAAGTAAAGAGGTGATACTGATCGACAAGGATAACCCTGTTACCAAAATAACAGATTTAAAGCCAATTATTAATTAATATAAAAAAACTACATTATACACATACAAACACAAATACACATTTAGAGTATTTCATAATTATATTCTTAAAATTAAAAAAAAAAAAAAAACAACAACCCTGCTACTCATTCAAAATGTTGCCTGAGATGAGGTAACACGTTCTTTTAAATGGTTAGATGCATATTTTCTTAAATAATTCATAAATTCAACATTGAAAAATGATTTGTAAGAGGTACAGAGGCAAAATGGCACCACAGTCATGGAATCACTTTGATTTTTTTTTTTTTATTTAGGATCATTTTAAAGATTAAATTTCTGTATTCTGGCAAGACTGCAGGAAGACGAAGCACGCAAGTTGCTAAGACATGTTGGTAACCTTGAGGAGAGTGACAAGTCACTGCACAAATGACACCGAGGTTTAGCATCCCTTTGTGTTGAAAGAAGTACTTAGATCCTTGCTTTATATATTTGCATAATATCCAATGTTAACTTCACATCATTTAAAGTTGAGTTTGAGAACAGAACGTGTCCGTTTCTGTGATGAGCTGATTATAATCAAGCAGCGCTGCCTACTGCAACCAATGTTCTGTGTGGTTATTAGAGATTTCACGAGTTGAAATAAAACCTTTCGCTTAATTAAATGGAGCTGAAGTTACAAAAATGAGCCACTTCAATATTATTCGCTGGGAAGATTTGCTCCGTGAGGTCACACGCCTCGTATCAGTGGCATGGGGGCCAATTTAATTGGCTCTTAATTTCAATACTGGTCAAATAGCCCTTGATTCTTTCTGCTCTTGAAATAGGCAGCAAACATCACAGCTCTCAAGTGGACCAAAACGGCATAAAACAGTTGAGACTTGTCTCTCTTTTGGACAATAAGCTCAAGGCTGGATATATTAGTATTCCAGTGACAGTTTAACACTCGACGTATTATTTCCTGCCCGTCTTCTCTCACGTTGCTGGGGTTCTGTGCCACATCACAACTAGGGCTGATATATTATGGACCATGTGGACTCCATTTCAGATACAGTAAAGCAAATGCAAACGATTCAATTCAATTCACTGCTTTCTTGCTGGTGAAGGTAGGCATCATCCCAGGCAGAAAATAAAACGAATGATAAACTGGAGATCTTTTGTTTTTTTCTTGCACTCGCTGTGATTAAAATATATTCATCGCCAGTATGATACCCATGGTGCATCAGAAGAAGGTACGGAAGAGCAACGCGGCACTGCGATCCTGTGTATGGATCTTGACCAAACAAGCTTTCTGAACAGCATGTTCATTTACCCATTTTTGAAGACAATTGCATCCAAAGCTTAAGCTGAGCAGATGAAGGTTTAGGGCCTTGCTCAAGGGCGCAATAGTGGCATCTCTGAGGTTTTGTGAACTCAATAAGCCCATAACCGCTGGTTACGAATGTAACCGCGGTTCTGTGAATTCCGGATGATCGCGATCATCCTCTACTGTTGCACCGTCTCTGGCGGTCAGGAGGAATGATACAGAACTTAACCACTGAGCCTCGGGCGCCTTACAAGATTTATTAACCGTGAGTCGACGTGATTGGCTGTTTACATTTTGTGACGTAAAGTACTGAAGTCTGGCTCACAAGACTACCAGCAAACTAATGGAGTCCTCGGTCTCACAGGATCTTCAATAAGTGGTTAATAAGTAATTTCTTCTTCAAACATCAAAAACAAATGGCCGTGAAATTGGACAAAGCCAAGGCGTGAGATCACTCAGCTGAAAGAGAACACTCGTCTCTTCGCCTTTCCTGGTTTTGTGCATTACACCTTCTTATCTCCTCCGACTTGTTTCAGTCCCTCTCCATTTCTTGAAGTGACTCTCTGAGCCTCGGGTGTAGCATTTGAATCGCGTACTTAAAAGCGTCCATGCTAAACCGTGACAAAAACGGCCAAATCTATACAAATCATTTGAGCACACTGGAACTGGGTTTGTTTTTAAAGCAAAAGGAGCTCGGGGCGATACACGGCCTGGTGGTACAGCAATGGATTCCAGCCCACCAAGCTTTAGGTATTCATAGCCATGCAGCAGAGGGACTGCGGCTATTCACAGTCCATGCCTGGAAAGCCAGTGATAAAGGCAAAAAACAGTTGGACATTCAGCGGCCATTTCACTTGGACGCCCTTTGAGTTGCGTAGTATTGCGTCAGCACAGAGCAGACTGCAAAAAAACCTAACTAAATAAATAAATAAAGTCTTGAAAATGACGTCTTAAAGAGTTCAGACTAACCATTATCCAATAGCACCTCGAATTGTGCGTGAACGAGCATATTATGGCGAATTCTATATAGCTTTAGAGGAATGAAACCATCTAAATTAGGTGGAACATGTTAGAACATTTACAGGTCAGTGAGTTAAAAGTACAAAACACTGTGTGCTTTCATTTACTCCTTTCAAGAACAGCAGGTAGAGTCTACCCATACACACCAAGCTTGAGTTCTTTTTCTTCAGGCTTTTTGTCTTTGTAGCTGCTTTTTCTGTGAACCCCTTGAAAATAATGAGACGAAGGTGTAGGGTATGAGAGCTTATAAAAGGACTAGACAGAGTAGGAGGAAGCGAGGGATCGCGTGGGTGGGAGCGACAAGTGCTTTACACATTTCTCTGTTGCTTGGCAGGGGCAGACACGGAGCCTTAACCTCGGTGCCTAACAGCCCTCTTCATCACAAGAGCTTTGTGAGAACCAACCCGCAGGGTCCCTAAGTTCTCGGGTCCAGAGGGGCTAAATCTACATCTGAGTATCTATAAACCTGCTTTGTGGAATCTGTCTATTGATGTTTAATTGAACTGATAAGCATGGAAAACGCAGGTGGTAACCCATACTGGCGTTGCTTTGCTACCAGTAGTATGGTGGAGGTTCTGATGGAGGTTTCTGAATTAGTACTGTATACGTGTGTGTTCATGGGTACGCTGCATGGTGGAGGAGGACCACGTCCACTCGTGTAGGAGGTATTGATCTGTCTCCTTGCATTGCACAGAACCAGAACCTCAAATTCCTCCCATCGTGAAGTACTTGGGTATACATGCCATATCATATCACACTGCACAGGATTTTCCAGTATCATCATTAGTCTTCACGGTAGACTAAGAACACCATAACGAACACTTCACATGCCAGATAAGGCCAGTAAAAAGTCACAGAGCTCCATTAGGAAAACCTTTAAAAACCCTGGTATTTATTAACACCTGCCGGCAAGAAACTCCTAGGGCAGAATAAATCTTACAGAGGGACCAGGGGGCGAGGTGAATTAACCATGCTGTTACTGTCTGCATATTTTACCGTATACGGTAGCTACGTGTGTTTTGATGATGCTGACTCACCCTTCTCCTCCAACTTTGGAGATCTTCAGTCGGAAGTCCACAGAATTGTGACTGGGAGGTTTCCACTTCAGGATTTCATCACAGCGGCCCGGCTTATACTTCTGCTCGGTGAGAAATGAACAAAAAGTCACAAAAGACGTTTAAAGGTTTAAACACTTTTAAACTAATAGATTTGCATAAGTCACAAGTGACATTATGGCTATTACTGAAAAATGTGTGTCTATATAAATATAGACACACACACACACACCCCCACACACAGGTGCATCTCAAAAAATGAGAATACCATGGATAAGTTCATTTTTTCCCCGTAATTGAATTCAAAAAGAGGAACTTTCATATATTCTAGATTCATTACACACAAAGTGAACTATTTCAAGCTTTGTTTGTTTTAATCTTGATGATTACAGCTTTCAGCTCATGGAAATAAAAAATACAGTTTTGCAAAATATTAGAATAAAGAATTTATAATACAGAAATGTCGACCGTGTGAAAATTATGTTCATTTATGCGCTGATACTCGGTCGGGGCTTTAATCCTTTTGCATGAATTACTGCATCAGTGCGGCGTGGCATGGAGGCGATCAGCCTGTGGCACTGCTGAGGTGTTCTGGAAGCCCAGGTTGCTTTGATAGCGGCCTTCAGCTCGTCTGTATTATCGGGTCTGGTGTCTCTCGTAGATTCTCTATGGGGTTCGGGTCAGGTGAGTCGGCTGGCCAATCAAGCACAGTAATACCACGGTCAGAAAACCAGTTACTAGTAGTTGTGGCACTATGGACAGGTGCAGAGTCCTGCTGGAAAAGGAAATCAGAATCTCCATAAAGCTCGTCAGCAGATGGAAGCATGAAGTGCTCTAAAATCTCCTGGTAGACACTGCATCGATTCTCGACTTGAGAAAACACAGTGGACCAACACCAGCAGATGACACGGCACCCCAAATCATCACTGACTGTGGAAACTCCACACTGGACTTCAAGCAACTTGGATTCTGTTCCTCTCCACTCTTTCTCCAGACTCTGGGACCTTGATTTCCACTTGAATCATCTTCCCCATGATTGTGGTTGTGTGTACTGAACCAGACTGAGAGATTAAAGGCTCAGGAAACCTTTGCAGGTGTTTTGAGTTAATTAGCTGATTAGAGCTCTTCTCAGGTCGACATTTCTGTATTATAAATTCTTTTTTCTAATATTTTGAGATACTGGATTTCTGATTTCCATGAGCTGTAAGCTGTAATCAATATGTAATGAATCTAGAATATGTGAAAGTTACACTTTTTGAATTCATTTCTGGGAAAAAAAAAAATGAACTTTTTCACGATCTAAAATTTTTTTTGAGATGCACCTGTATACATACATATTCATGATACACTGTAAAATCATCTTCCATCAATATAATTTTATAACATCACAAAACGAAACAATGAACAGCTTGCCAATGTCCATATTTTGTTGGTTGAATATTGATTCAATGTTATTACAGAGGAAAGTTCTTCCCCTGTCCAGCTCAATAGATCAATCAGATAAAGGGCAGAACAGGACAGCACAAGATGACTATTAAATCATGGCGTGATCTATATGTAGAATAACTGTCATGGTTTTTTAATCACTGTTCTCATCTTCAAACCCTCTGAAAATAAGGAGAAAATGGCTCAGGGAATGAGTGAGAACATAAGGCCAAGAAAGAAAGAGAAAGAGAGAGAGAGGAAGAAAAGGATGGTGTGGGAGGAAGAGAAGATTTCCCATTTGTTTAGGAGTGACTTGCAGGGCTCTTCATCACATGATCTTCGAGCACAGCTAAACACGCATCTGTTTGGTGCATTAACACCTACGAGGATCATCTGCTAAAGTGCAGTCTTAAGTTCCCATGACACAAACCCAGCTGCGCATGGACGGTCAATTCTGGTTTAAAACATCTTACCAAAAAATAAAAGGCAAAACTAATTAGCACATTTCTGAGCAGCTTAAATCTTGCTGTATATCCCAAATGCATAATAATGTGAGAGCATGCCAAGGCAATAATACTGCCTTCAAACCAATCAATGTGTTCTACCTCGGCTGGTAAAAGTGTATCTCCTGATTTAAAGCACAGCATGCACCGATCTCTCTTCGTTCCTGTGGGCTACACGATGTTTTCCTGACATCGGCGAGTTTGAATATTCCTCTGTTTCACACGTTATTGAAGTTGCTTTTCATGAAACTTTTTCAAAAAACATTGACATTTGGCCCAACTTCCGCACCTGGAAGGATTTCGGCGCTGTGCGTAGAGCCCCTCTCAGGGCCTGATGTGTGTAACTTAGCAACCACAGAGGCACTGATTGCACTTAAAGGGGCCATAACGCCGTTTCTTGCCCGTGTGCAGTAGAGTGGGCGAGACTCACGATTTCCAATAAATTCATTCGAACGTGCTCAGACGACTGGCAGATTTCCTCAAAGTGAGAATTTAATACGTTCTGTTAGGTTTATGTGTGAAAAGTTCATTATGATAGTCTTTTTGAGTCATTTCCCATTTTAATCAAGAAATAAGAGTGTGAAAACACTTTAGAGTTGTAGCTAATTAACACTGTTTATATATTTATATATTTACTAGGCCAAAATATGTTTACTTTAATGATTAAGTCCGAACTAAACATTTGTGGTGGCACCAAAAAAAAAAAAAAAAGGGTGCCAAAACATTTTCTAGACTATTATTAGCAGCCTATACATGTCTCCATCTCCGTCCAACATATACGTGTAAGACACAACAGTAAAGATACTATCCTGGGACGCTTTTCTGCTCACCACGGTTATAACGAGTGGTTATTTGAGTTACTGAAGTCTTCCAGTCAGCTCAAAGCAGTTTGGCCATTATTCTCCGACCTCTCTCTTTAACAAGTCGTCCCCCCCCCCCTCAGAACTGCTGCTTAGATGATAGCCGTGTTTTCGCACCGTTCTGAATCCCTTTTGGCGTTTCAGCTCGGTGAGATACTAGCCAACAAATGTTGTATAGCATGTGTGAGGAACGCGGGTGTTCGCTACACTACAGGTCTGCTGTGAATTCTAGACAGTGTGAAAACACTGAGTAGTAGTGTAGCAGTGTTTTGATATTGTTTTTAGTAAGTTCGCGTGGGCTGAATGAAACGAGGCAGTGGGCCGTGTTTGGTCTGTTGGCCTTGAGATCTACAGTCGCGCTGGAGTGGTTTTACTCCATAGTGTCTCAGTGCTCGCAGAACATGAAATACCAAGAGCCTTCACCTTTGCTAGTGTCTAGTGATAAGCGTGGCATTAAGGGAAGCTAAGAAACCTTGCAGTGTGACCCTATACTGTGTGACTTTCTGAATGAGGGGCTACTGAAATGCCACCTGATGAGGTATTTACCTGGATAACATTAGGTAAAAGTAAACCCAAGCACCTTTTGTGTGATTGGCAAGTCACAAAGTCACCCATTCTTGTAAAAGTAGACAATGACCAGTAATAAACACGATCTGCTGCAGCTAACATTGCCAATCTCAGATATCCACGCAAAACAAATCTAATTGCTAATCCATTTCTGGCCAAAGCCTGTTAGATAACTGCCTGATAGCATGTCTACAGTACAGGACCATTTCCTCTAGCTGTTTGCTGCAGGCATCCTCAGGGACACCTCAAATCCTGTTGCAGGCCCCCAGCACAGGAAGAGAGCCATCGACCCACACCCAGCCGTGATCGTGGCTCACAGGATCGCTAAATAAAGAGACAAGCTGGTGGTGAAATGCAGCAAAAGAGAAACTGCTGTTAGGAATGAAGACCTCTGGACACATAGGAAGGTCGTTTTCTTGTCCCTTGTGTTCATGTTGTAATGCAGGCAGCATTAAGTTCGCAATTAAATTTGGACTTAACATTTAAAAGAAAGTCCCCACTGAACATTAAAATTTTTTACAGCCGTTCTGTGCCTTTGGCAGGAAAAGAAAAAAAAAAAAACAACCCTCACCTTATCGTAATGAGGTGAAGGTGTTAGCATGAAGTACAAGCTTTGTGGTTATAAGGACTGAGCACTTTTATTGAAATAGCTCAAAGCTTCTTTTTCCCTGCCAGAGTTAGCTCTGAGTTTAGAGCAGAGAGAGTGAGATAGACATGCAAAAAAGACAGATAGGGAAACGAACGAATGAGAGAGGATGAAAGCTTTCACACTGTGTCCTTCTTGTTGCATATCTGATGTAGTGGTGTGTGTGTGTGTGTGTGTGTGTGTGTGTGTGGGCAAGGGCTTTGAAAAGAAGCTGCGCAAAATGTCCCTATCTTCCACAATAGGCACTGCGAGTAGGAACAGCAAGGTCATGTGCCTCGGTCATCTCGTGATCTAAATCTAAAATCACCCATAAGGCGCAAATAAAGCATGTTATGTGGTGAGTGTTTTGGAACGGGAATAAATAAATAAATTAATAAATAAAAATAAACACACACACATTAACTGTATAATCAAGTTGTTGTCATTTCATCGTTTCTGTATGCTGGCTCACATTGCTCAGTCAATCAAAAGCAGCACATCATTTTGAATAATTAGACGAAGAGCCTCACAGCAGTCTCATTACACAGCAGCGTTGTGCATGCATGAGGGGACAGAGCGTGAGAGTGAGAACCTTCCGACTAAAGCTTGTGACTTTGCCGATGTCACAAATGAAGCGGTGGAATTAACGAAGAACGAGAAACGAATCCGCCGTGCAGTCATTCCGCGTAATACACCTTGCAGGTGAAGCGATAGTTGGTTCTCTGATGTGAGTCTGAGCTGCATACTGATGTACTGGCTCTTCAGCAGTGACAGTATAAAGATGGAAGATCAGTCTTGATCATTTGCCATAAGTGGATAGAGCGCCCATCTGTTTTGCACAGGAAAACGCTGTGCCCTACTGTTCATCCTCATAAAAACCTCACTGGAAATTCGCAGCACATGGGCAACATTCTGGAATAATCTGAGCACTTGTCGGTGCCATCTGTCTCTGTCCCTGTGGTAATGTGGGCAATTTTATGGCCTGGGCATGCACTGGGGCACGAGGGTCAGCTTCCCTAGTACACAGGGCACGGTAATGCTTATTCCCATAACTCCAGGCAAGCTGGCACGATGCCTGCTCTGATCGTCATCTAGGGGACGACTGAAGTCTGCAGTGACTGGCGGAATCTGCTGCTGCCAAATGTGCACCGGACTTAATTAATCCATCATCGAGCAAGACATGATGTGTGTTATTAGATCGTTCAGGGAGCAAATTACTCATGCTTCATTAATCCAGGTAAACAACACAGGCTTTGGGATGGATGGACGGTCTCTGGTTGCTGCATTGTGTCATTGTTTAAGACATTGGGAAGCCCACAAATGCGTCAATTTCACTAGCTACAATTTATGTATGAAATGAATTCCAATACGTTTAAAGTTAACCAAATACAGTGTTACACCATGTCGTGCATTTTTGAGCATCTGGTTAAGACTACGCACCTTAAGTGGGATTCTGCGAGTCGCAAAAAAAGAGTTGTGTGAGTGCGAGGTTATTACTTCTACTTAATGAAGGTGTGACTGCCATGTGGTCCTCCTTTCTTTGTTGTAGCCCGCATAAATGGACTGTAACAAGAGAGGGCTTGACCATTTTATATTGAATCAAAATTGATACATGGCCCGACTGTTTGTTGTTTAACTGGTGTACTTTATCTGTGTAGACAATGTGTCTTTGGAGGCCTGCGGTGACTAGATTTGTGTTGGTAATGTGTAGAATAAATACTAGGCCTCCAACATTCTGATATTCTAATAAACGAATGACTTGGAGAAAACTAACGTTGTGTAAGTGTCTCTGATATACTGTAACACTATATGAATAGGTGTGGTTTGATACCTTTGTCACCTCTCCTATTGAATTTCCCCCCGCAGTTTGGTTGTAGCATCAGTTCCTCATAAGGAGGTATTGGTGTTTTAATTTTTCTTAAATTTTTTTGGAAGGGCTGTTGTGTGGTGTCCGTTCGGCTAGAGCAGTCGTCTCGTTAGCACGTCCATTGCATTGTTTGGGACAATAGGCCCTCCCATGAGTGCAGAAGTACCCACCGCCAGCACACACAAGACTAGCGTTGAGTTAGTTTTGGTTTGGTAAATTTGGTCAGAACACCTTCTGGCTATAATGCATGGTTGATTATTATTAACTTGATTTGATGGGGAAATACCTTTTTTACTGGTTCTGGGTTGTCGGTTTATTTTTTAAGGAGAAAAACATAATCCTATAGTAGCTGAAATGGCAACAACAGCAGCTTTGGGTAGTACTTTATCTCAATCTCATAGCTGGCACTATATCTGGGATGGCAAGAAAGTAAACTTGTACCTAAAAAGAGTAAGTTGAGAAATTGTTGAAGACCTAGCCGTATCTAGCCAAATTTTAGAGGTCGCTCAGGTTCCGGTTTCTCCTGTTAGCTCACCATTTATACCATTTATCTTTTGAACAGGAGAGAGGCTACAAATTCCAATTAGACCATGACAGAATGAAGACAGGGCAAGCACAGAGACACTGGGAGGTGGAAGCAGAACTAGAAAGAGAAAAGCTAGAAGGTTGTACAATTGAAATTAGATTTATAAGAGAGGGAGAGGCTACTTTTAGGTATAGTTTGAGGTCTCTTTCGGTATAGGGATGCCTGGTCAAGCTGTTGGGAAAGTGACTGATTTGGATGCTGCTGGAAATTTACGTTTACTGCCGAAATGTAAAGAATAAGACCCTGATACTGTTCTTTTTTTTTTTGCACTGTTTGGAGGTGTTGCAGTGACAACAGGGTGACTTGATGCAGATAAAACACTGCTGTTATAGTGTGTTTTCACAGGCAGGGCCCTCAGTCCTAGTGAAAGTCTTGATTACGTTAAAGTTAAAGCTGCTGTACTTTTAAGCATACGAGTTCGTTCCAGAAGCATACAGACAAAAGTTTAAGAAGTGGAAGAAAGGGCAAAAACAGTCTCGTGTAGAATTTGTTTCTAACATTTCAGCTCATTTTGCTCTGCCTCTGAGGTAACCACTTCTGAAGATTCGTGCAACCTGATTGTACCTGAGCAGTGTAAATGTTCAGTGCCAGACCACACTGCTACTTATATTAACGGACATAAAATAAATACAGCATCAGCAGCTGCAATTCTAGCTGACGAGTACATATTGACTCAATCGCGTGGGTTAACAGCTTCCCGACATTACGGTGGTACACAAAGGGAAAATTTTTACATTGAATTCAGGAATACAGGATACTTCTCAGGAACCTTCTCAGACCAGCGTGAGGAATGTTCCAGGTAGAGATGGGAAATGTAATCCAGATAGAGCCTGTAAGTCGTGTCCGAATAAAGGTCATTGGAAAGGAGAATGTCCGATTAGAAATATAGATGCTACAAGCAAATGTATGTAAAATCAACTTCAGTAGTAAAAAAGTTTGAGCCGTCAGTCGTTCTTATAGCACAGCCATCACTTTTTTGTGAAAAAGATTAGGGTTATGTTCCCTTCATTACAGAGGGGTTTGTGTGTTTGGATACCTCAGTGAGAAAACCTGTTAAAATTTTATGTGATACAGGAACACAAAGTTTTATCCTAGAGGGCATTTTACCTCTCACCATACACAGACACATCAACACAGATTATTGGCATTGGGTTGCTTCAATTAGAGGTACCCTTACACTGTTTTTAATTTTATTTTATCTTTTGATCTAGTGTGTGGGGAGGTTGCTACGAGTGTTTGTCCTTGTTTGCTTATGGATGGCACTGATATTATCCTTGGAAATGATTTAGCACGTGGAAGAGTTTGGAAAAATATTTCCCCAACATTGGTCCTTATTTCATCTCCTCTGTGACCAAATCAGTCACATGAGGGTGTAAAGAATATCCATAACATTTTCCCTGCATGTGCTGTTACTTTGGCAACGAGTAAAGCTAACCCACTAGAGGTAGATGGGCCCTGCATGTTCTGAGTCTTTTCAGTGCTCATCTTCCTCGGCGGATTTGAACTTTGAGAAGGATTTAAATGAACCGCTCCTCATCCATTTCCCATCAGTCTCTAGGAAGGAAGAGGAAGACCTGATGAGAAAGTGTAGATCCCACACTAAAAGCTTTGTTTGAACTGATCTGTCAAAACAGTGTTGAAGAAAGTCGATGTGGTTAATACATCAAAGAAGGTTTGATACTGAAAAAATAGGCCCTCCAAATTTAGGGATAACTGGAATAAACCATTTCTCATGATGGGGTTGCTGGTCGCCTAGGGGTCAGGAAAACCTGTGGCCAGGTACTCCAGCCTCGAGATGGAGAAACGAGACGTCTCCAAATACTGTAAACTTTGTTATACATACAAACGGACTGGCAGACCCAATCAAAAGTTTAAGCCAGCGTCTTTGTATCCTATTCCAGTGATGGGAAAACCCTTCTAAGTACCTTATAATTGACTGTGTTGGTCCTTTACCTAAAAGTAAACCTACCTGGTAGAAAATACTTGTTGACTTATGTGTAGAAGTACCCTTTATCCAGCAGCTTTTCCTTTGCGCTCTATTAAAACCAAACCTGTCTTTTAAGCTTTAACCTCCTTTATATCTACTTTTGGCGTTCCTGAGGTAATACAAATTGATCAGGGGAGTAATTTCATGTCACGCACATTTATTCAAGCTGGGAGGCTTAGAACATTTCTAGTGCTAATCAGCCACGGTCTCGGTGATCTCTGGAGTGCTTCCACCAGATGATGTCAACGTTGTGCTCTTACTGCACTGAGCTCTCACATGATTGGGAAGATGACTTGCCATGGCTATTGCTTGCCATACGAGAGGTGGTTCAAGATAGCACAGGGGGGTTTATGCCAAATGAACTGTTCTTTGGACACACAGTTCATGGTCCATTAGCTGTGCTCAGGAAACAGTGGGACAATGATGAACCTCCAGCCAACCGTTCTAAATTATGTTAATGATTTTCGATGTCGTTTGCATGGTATCTGTGCAGCTGATCTTAAGAACCTTGGGAGTGCACAGGAAAAGTAAAGAAAATCTATTTGACTGTAAGGCCAAACATCGTCAGTTTGAACCAGGTGATGAGGTTTTAGTTTTGTTGCATATTGTTGGCTCTCCCTTCCAAGCCAAGTTTAGTGGGCCTTATCTTGTGAAGAATCAGGTGTCTGAACATGACTATGATCCACAGACCTGATAGATAAAGGAAAGTACAATGGTGTCATAGAAATCTTTTAAAACCTTACTTCCCTCCTCACTCTCATGTTTTAGGAAGGGATGGTGACACTGATTCAGTAGTGGAGTCTTCTGATAGAAAGAGGCTGTACTGTAATATCTACCACAACCGTTGAGATTAGATCATTTTTCCTATTTGAAAAGTTTAGAATAACAATTAAGTCACTTGTCAGACGCTCAAAGTTCAGATCTTAAACTGATTAATTCTCATTATTTTCAGATGTACCATCAGCCACCAATTTGATTGAACATAACAGATGTCAGCAATGCTAAACCTATAAAACAGAGATTCTATCCCCCCCCCGGGTCATACGGTTTTGTACAGATTATTGAAAAGTCTATTCTGTTACTAAACCTGATTGTTATCCAATGCCTCATATGGAGGACTGCATTGATCAGGTGGGAGCGCCACATCTGTGAACAAGCTGGATCTTTTGAATGGTTACTGAGAAATGCAATTGTCAGCAAAGGCCAGAGAAATTTCTGCTTTTTTTTTTTTTTTAAACACACAGGGGATTGTTTTCTTACTCGGTTGTGCCTTTTTGGGTTACGTAAAGGCCCTGCTATTTTTCAGCGTTTAACGAACAAGGTTCTGTCTGGGTTTGTAGGTTGTGCTGCTTATTTGGGTGATGTGCTCCTTTACAGCAGTAAGTGGTCGGATCACGTCCAGCACCTTGAGGCCCTGTTTGAATGTCTTGTTGAAACCAATCTAACAATGCAATTTATCAAAGTGTAAGTTTGCCCAAGCAACACTCACCTATCTTGGTCGAGTGGTTGGCCAGGGGAGATAAGGCCTGTTTGGGCTAAAGTGGAGGTTGTTAACAACTATCCGGTACCAACAATTAAAATAGAACGAATGAGATTTTTGGGGCTGATAAGCTACTACTATAGTTTCTGTTTTAACTTTTCTAAAGTAGTGGCTCCATTGGCTGACTTTTTAATGAAAAATACAAAGTTTGTCTGGTCATCCCAAATGATGATGAAGCTTCATAATGATAATTCCAGGACTTTTCAAGCACTATTCTTTTTGTTTTCAAGGACTATTCAAAGATGTCAGTGAAACATTCTTTATATACTCTTTTTAAATTGCAAAAAAAATATTATTATTAATAATAATAATAAAACACAACCAATTTTTATATGGTACCTTTTCCAGCCATGCTGAACTAAATTTGCATTTCCCAGGCATTGCTTCATCTTCACCTTGTGACACCTTCATCCTGATATGTCTTTTCTTGGTTTGCTTTTCTTTTGTATGTTTGTCTGTCTCTGTGTTTGATTGGGGTTTTTTTTTTCTTCAGAATTTTCCCTCCATCTAACATTTGCATCACAATGACCACTTGACTATACGATCGGATCTTGGTATCTTGATTGTAAATAAAACACCAACTTAGTTTTGAACTGCCATGTGGTTCTCCTTTCTTTGTCTCAGCCTGCATAAGCAAGCTGTAACTCCGGCGTATGCGTGTTGTTAAGACAGGAAGCTTGTTGGACAAAGACCACGCTCATCCACATGTGACGTACTTACAGCATTCATTCTACAACCTTTAGTAATTGCCTGGTAGAGCAGTGGTTTACAGTAGGCTACTAGTTTGTTTATATTTTGGGAAATAGGACCGTTAGAAAATACAAACAAAAATATTTATAACTGCACGACCTGCCCAAATCTCTAGCTGAGATCAATCATGAACTTGAGTGATGTAGCTGAGGTTGAAGAACTCTCATGCTGACAGGTTTTTCCTTAAATCAAAAAAAAATGAAATATAATACAAAACACTGGTTTAGGCCACGCCCATTTCAGGTCCGAGTTTTTGGAGCTACAGGTACAAATAGTGGCTTTGAGTTACACCCCTTGTGTGTAGTACTACTAAATACAATCTTACTAAATATTCATAATCTAAAACTTTCTACATAATATTACCATTTTTTAATTTAAGTTACAAACTCCCCCCATCTCCTGCCTCTCTGGACTACCCCGTCTACTCCAGACAGATAGATATGTAAAACCCGGCGGCGAGATTAATGATATCTATCTCAGTCTACATCAATTACTTCAGGTCACTTCAGCGACTCCACATTTGGGGCGGACTGTGTAATATCGCTCGCTTCTTCTGATCGACACTCTTCATAAAGCCCAGTGACAAAGCTAATTTTCTCGAAATGTCCTTGTCTTACAGACACCATTTCAAATTGAAACGGCTGTACCGCGACTCGTAAAGTAAAGCATGTATAGAGAAAGAAAAGGAAAGTGACAAGTATAATATATATGTGTCATTGTGTTTGGTTGGGGGAGGGATGAGAATTTCATACACATGGTGCAAAGACAACCGTCTGGAATGTGCATGATTTGCTAACGCGCCATCTGCAGCGATGACATTCTCTTTTGTAATTAACACCCCACCCCTTTCTCTGTCTCGTTCCTTTTCTCCCTGCGCAATCACTGGCATTCACAAAAATGCAAAGAGATTTTCCAAGGACACAAACAGCTCTGCTCACACATTTCGCAATATAGCAGATCACTTTACTCTCGATAGTAACTATGGGCGTGAAGCTAAAAAAGACCAAAAAAAAATTGCATTTCTCAACTCACAACGTGCAGCGTCTGTTATCTCTGATTGCCAAATTCCCCGCTCTCACTTCACCTCTAAGACACATCTTTCTCTGATTGAGCCATACTGCCTCCCACTCCCAGATTTCACTGTCCGCTCTACTGTATCATTCTTCTATAGTCTGTTTGATTAACTTGTTCCTTGAGTAATGTCTTGCGTTTATCCTTTAACATATTCCCACTTTAGCATTAAAGACATGTTGGTGTTTGTGAATGCCTCTTCTAAAACAGCAGCTCTGACAGCAGTTCCAGCTGCAAGGAAAATCACATTTATGCTATAGTAATAATTTACACTCCTTTATTTCAAAGAAAACATTCCCCACAGAATTACACCACCAGCAGCAGCAGCAGTCTGATCTGTTGGCATGACTAACATGAGTCCATGCGGTCAGCGTAGAATTTGAAAAAGTCTACAATTATCCATATGGTGAAACTTTCTGCGAGAGGATGCTCATTAAGCACTTTGGAAGTAGAACCAGATGCCACCTCAAGGTCCGAGGTGCTTTTTCTGCTCACCACGGCTGTAGAGTGTGATTATTTGAGTTACTGTATCCTTCCTGTAAGCTTGAACCGGTCTCTGACCTCTCTCATTAACAAGACATTTCCATGTTTTTCACACCAAACTCTAGCTGAGACGTAACTTTCCCCCCATGAGCACCATTTCACAGTTGTTTTTAGGAATACTCAATTGTTTTTCTCCACCCAAAACTGCAGCCCATGACTATTTTCTGCTGAAAAATAAACATGTCTGATGTTACCTGATTTTAAGTACATACGTAATTGATGCTTTAATGATAGTTACCCAAATGTGCAAAGGTTGGCAGGTCTGAAACGGTCCTTTAAATATTTATTTTTTAAATAAAATTTCCATCTCAACAATACCCCTGCTGCAATCCCCAACTGCCCCACAGTGTGAATTTCAAAATCCCAGGAGATCAACAGTTTACTGAAAAACTCAAACTAGCCTTTCTGGCAGCCATCTGATGTTTGACGTGAACATTAACTGAAGCTCTTGACCTGTACCTGCATGGTTTTATTCTACCACATGATTGGTAGACTGGATGACTGCAGGAATGAGCAGGTGTACAGGTGTTCCGATAGAGTGGTCGGTGCACGTGGTACGCTGTAGAGCACTGCCCAAAACCATTTGGTGCTTCCTGAAGTATAATGTTTGCATCGACTGCTCAGTTAACGGGAGCGTTATAAATTGATTGCTATTTTGCACAGAATGTGTGAACTGAATGTAAATGTAAAGATGATGAAACAAGCGCTTTCTTCAGTTGACTGGGAAATGAGGGGGATTATCGTAATTCTGCGTTAAGAACAGAAATCATCAAGGGATTAGAAAAGACAGCACTATGAGTCTGTGTATCGAGTGCAAGAGAGACATCTCTGACATGAATACAAGACTGCTGGTAAGTAAGGAATAGAATTAATGCATTATTTATGTATAACGGCACGGTACAATGATTACAATGTTTCATTCATTAATTTAAAATTAACATTTTAAAGCACATCTATTATGGTTTTAAAGCGTGCCTAATTTTGTTTTAAAGGTCTCATACAATAGATTTACACGCATCCAAGGTCAAAAAACACTTTAACGTGCTCATAATTTAAACTGCAGCATTACCTTTTCCCCCAGTGTCACAAACGACTTGTCCAATGATCCGTTCTAAAGGATTCGCTCTAAACTCCTTTCAGAGAGCATACTCTGTTCTGATTGGTCAGATGTCCCAGTCTGTTGTGATTGGCTTAGCGCTGTCAGTGTGTGTCTAAAAGGAAACGCCCACTACCATAACAAGTTTCATCTGCATCTGTTCGTGATCAGCAGCGGGGCTTTTTGTTCCAAACCTACATAGGTTAGTACAGGAAGTAAATCTGGAATTACTAACGACTCGTTTCAGCTGTTCAGAATCGCTTAATTCTTTTGGGAGTCAATAACTCAAAAACAGATGTTTTGACATTCACAAACAGCTCTATAACACTACATGAAAGGTAATATTTGAAAAATCATACTAGGTGCACTTTAACGGTTTATACTTAAATGTAACATTGAGGAACCTCCAAGAGACGACCGAGTTAGCTCCAGTTCTCACCGAAGTGAAAACCACAATTAAAAAAAAATCATTCCCTCACCAGCATCTATCCCCTTCTCCTTCTCAAAAACCACAGCCGGTCATTCTCCTTAGATAAATGTTAAATAAATGTGTCCTAGAAAAACATCACCACATCAATGATCTAGAGTTTAACTTTGTTAAACACTTAAATAAATAAATAAATAAATAAAAAAGTATTATTAGGCTTAGATTAAGCAGAGAGTACGGCGTACAAGCCTTGTGCTTGAGCTGTTACTATAGAAAGAGTACGGTATTGGAACGAGCGAATCATTAATATGGACCTATCGCTCAAGATACAGCCAGAACTATTGTCCGTTCTGTACCGTTATACAAAAATAATGCACATCTTCTGCCCAATCACATTCCATCAATCTGGCAACATGTTTGAAACGTTTAAACTGTGCACATTGTTGACGTGTCCACCGTGCCTGTAAACCTTCCATTTGAGCTTTTTCCACCAGCTGGGTCACGCTTCACTGTAGTCAATAGTCCTGAAAAGTAACATTCTGTTGTGCATTTTCCAAAAAGACAGGGATGTCAGCATATGCAGGAAATGGTGCTTATCCATTCTTACGGTGCCAAAGCACATCTCTGTGCTCGTCGATCTGACGCAAACGTCCTCGTAATCCAACACTAAAACATCACTTCTGCTTTTTATTAACACTTTCCGAATTGTCTATCGGTTTCTATAGACACAAAGGCCAATACGTCAGGCTAACCGGAGACGTCATTCACGCGTTCGAGCCCAGAGCTCTTTTGAACTGCTTGTTCCCTTTGAATGCTGTCCAAATTGTACGTACTGGACCATCGCATTACTATAAACATGTATTACCACTGTATATGCTCAAATAATCTCGACAGAAAACGACAAGCTCTAGAAAATAAGACTTGGTGTGCGTGAAGAGGCTTTTCATTTTCAAGCTGCAGACAAGTCCAATATCCACTGTGAGAGATGGTCATCGTTATATATCGAATCTATCCATGGCTCTCGATAATATTTTCAATCAACTCAAGCCTCCAGTACAGTCAGCTTGCTTTGCTCATCTAATAATCACATTTACAGGCAAAAGTGCTACCGGTCGTTACACACCCACAAGACACAAACTACAAGCGATACGAGTGACTTACCGCTTGCTAGTGTGAAGGTAGGCTACTGAAAGATGATGAAAGACAAACTTTTACATCCCACAATAAGTAGGAGAGCTTGATTCAGATGCTACTAACTGGACCATGGTAATTCAAGCGTTTGTGCTCGTCACCCTGCAAAGCTCAATGATGTGAGAATAACTAACAAATGATATCTGGTCCAGTGAAACTGTGTGAGTGCTGCTGCTTTCCAAACTGAATAGCTGAATAGAATAGTGCATTAGGTTAAAAAGCCTGCCTGCTTCTCTACGCCCGTTTCTGAAATGAAAATCTTTCAACAACTACTCACAGTGATCGAACGCAATATGGTCTTTCAATTTGTATATATGTTCAGTAACACGTACTGCAAAAATTTTTAGAAATTAAACCCTGTTTTCATTAGAATATTGCAATTCTTACAGTCCAAAGGAACTGTAATTAATCCACTCATTTCAAGACAGCAGCAGTGGTAGTGATGAGAGAGAGAGAGAGAGAGAGAGCTACCACTAACCGGAAGTTCACGAGAGCTTTATCTGACACCTAGAGACCCCCTTGTGAACTTGTTCTTCCCGGACTCTTCGATAGCGGACTACATTATCTGAAGTGTGACACAAAAGGACCGAATCCAACCACACTGCCCTTTCCACTTTCCCTCTCTCCCGAGCGAGGGTTTGTCTGTAAAAGGAGCAAAGCTATTCTAACTCCTGCTCACTTCTCTCCGCCGCAGTTTCTGAAAGCGGAAGGCTCGCCTGCTCTTTTGAGGTTACGTGCCACGATGAAACCTGATAAAGCTCTATAGAAAGGCTTCAACCTGGGCAGAAGGGAAACACTAGAACTGAAATCAAGGCCTGGTGCAGATGATGATTATGTACAAGGCCACAATTAGATTAGATATTCATTAAAAGTATTTATTGCTTAAAAAGCAAGTAAGGGGGTGGGGCGTGGAGAAACGTGGGAAAAAAAAAAAACCCCCAATCACTGAAAACTCTTTACAACTTAAAGAAAAATCTGGCAACCTCAGAGGGATGAACTGCATGCAGGTCATTCTATAAATCAGATTTATAAAGAAGAGTAGGAAGAAAACATAGCCACTAAAATATCATGCTCTGGATAGCACATATGATATGGTACCTTGGGTGGACATTCTGAACATCTGGTTGGAGCTGATAAGAAGTCTAACCATTTTTTACCACCATCTCCAAACACACAACATGCCGAACCTTGAGGTGGATGTGCTACAACAGCAGGAGATCACGGCTGGTTCAACAGACAACGAAGGTTCCCAAACTGGACAGCTGAAGATCGGAAAAACGTCTGAGGAGACGTTGACCCTGGTCTGATGAGTATTGATTTCTGCTGCAGCATGCCGATGGTAGGGTCAGAATTTGACCTCAACAGAATGAATCCATGGGCCCAACCTGCCTTGTGTCGTCGGGGCGTTTTCCTGGAAGATGCACGGCACTTTAACACCAATCGAGCATCGTTCGATCACCAGTCAACAGAATATTATTGCTGATCACGCCCACGGTGTATCCATCTTATAATGTCTGCTTCCAGCATGATAATGTCACAAAGCACGAGTACTTCACTGGCCGCCGCAGTTACCGGACCTGAACCCAGTAGCGCACCTTTGCATTGTGGTAGAATGAGAGATCGGCAGCATGAATATTCACCTCACACGTCTGCAGCAATTATGTTCTGCATTCACATCAACATGGCCCAAAATCTCACAACCTTGTAGAATCCACGACATAACTATGGCGTTCCATACTGCACATGAAGACTGGCTAGAGAAGGGATCAGGGAGGAAAAAAAAGGCAGCAGAATTGTGGAGGGATTAAACTGATAGGAACTCGCCCAGATTTTAAACTGGGTCTTAAGCCTCGTTTTGAATGTGTAACGTCTGTGTGACTGGTTAAATCCCTACGGAAGGAGTCACAGCGACGAGGAGCTCCTCAAGAGAGGCCAAGCATACCAAAGCCATGGGAGCTATGAGTGCCGGTCGATTGGCAGAAAAGGGGAAGGATACATGAGCAGGAAAGAGCGAGACTGAGAACGTGGAGGAGAATTTGGAGAGGATGTGTCGTTCTATGCCTGTGCAGCTTGTAAAGTACAGGTGCAATATGGATCAGCCTAATGCAGAGCCAGCGCAGGAGAGATGGAAGATGTCATACACATCCAAGGGATGTGAGTCATAAAGCAGTATTCATACACCCACAGGTGCACATACCAAAACAGTGCTGAGCCCACTAATGGCCTGATGCTTCAAGCAGGCACACATAGGGAAAGGGAAGGAGAGAGAGAGAGAGAGAGAAAGAGAGAGAGAGACTAGTATAGTGTGGCACATGTCAGTGTGTAGATATTAGCATGTGATGATAAAGTTAGCCACCATGATTTGTAGATGATTCACGGGGCCTCGGTGTATGGATGTCATTTATAGCCTGACACTAACAGGAACATGTCTAAAAACATTTCTGAAGCCATGATTCATTCTCACGCTGCAGGTCAAGCGAGGTTTCGACTGGGTGCAGATGTTAAATTTTACGTTGTACATATTCCGCATGCAACTCTCGCTCACGCATATATACAAGCTACGCTACGCTAAGCTGATGAGACCTGGAACGTACCACGCACGGGAAGGATTCAATTGAATCCGAGCAAGGAAGGAGCTGCACTTTCGTTTGCTCTTCTCCTTTCGATGCGGTCGGAGGATTCAAACGAGTGTTAAAGTGTGTCATCTGCAAAACTGTGATTTTAACTGGAGCAGAATGCCGAGTGATTCACAACGTGCTCAGAACTCGGGGGTGAGCTCATCGAGTTCGGATCCAAGAAGACCAGCTCTGAAAAATGGTGCCGGATCGACAGATATAGCCCGTGTCTCTCTTCGTTCACTGTGTAAAAAGGTCTTGGGGTGTGGTCTGATCACGGGGAGCGCAACGAAACCGCATAAGCCACTTTATCTACAGCCTGCAACAGACGTGAGCAAATCTGCCTCGACACTTTCGCACATTCTTGGTTTACCAGCTGCATGCTGTCACGTAGGAGGTTTCCACACATGCTAAGCACTTTTGAACTGTTTTAACCAAGTTTTTACTTTGGAAATGAATAAACGTGTACATACACTTCGACAATACTAATTTAGAGTGAGGTACCGGTTTCTCAGTATCGGCTGGTGTATTGAATGGGGAGGGGGGTAGCTGAAACACTGCTATCCATCAGTAAAAATCAGTATCCATGAAACTGTTACATGTACACACAGGAACACACACACTCACTGAAAGACAGACAGGCAGCATGATTTGTCCGCGATTACGCTGTGTCTCTTCTTAATAGAAAGCAGCTCAGGTTATTTTTGTGAATTCGAAGTAAATCTTAGCAAATGTTAGTATTGGTACCTTTTTCCCGCCACCATGTTTCTCCCCAGATTGGTCACCTGCCAATTCCCACCCACCAGCTAACCCTCCCCTATCGTACGACAGCTACCAACCCAGCGAGAGTGAAATCTAACGTGTGCTTCCTCCTAGATACATACTTCAATCCAGCCTACGGAATCTTTTCAAACTGCTGCTCTTGCTGCATCACATGGCTGTGTAACACACTCGGAGGAAAGCGCTCTGCCCTCTTCCTCATACATGAGCTCACACATGACCATGATTGGCTAGTGTTGCTGGGATTGACAGGGGACAGAGAGTATGCCACCCCTCCAACCCAGATAGCACGGACAATTTCGCCCTCTCGTCTCCCGGCAACGGATGGCTGTGGCATTGTCGGAACTCGCAATCAAATGACAATAGAGAAAACGTCGTTCTGCCGCGCCAAATAAAAGGATGTTTTCAGCCCCTCTGCCAATATTTAGCTTTTTCGTTCATTGAAATATAAGCGCAGCGTCAAACCAATTAGCAAAGAAACCAAAAGTGTCCGATGATTAAACACAGGCGTTTCCAGACTTTGGACTGCTTCTGTAGTGCCCTTGACTGTCTACTTTTCCAAGAGTACTGATTCAGGAAAGCATATAGACATGTCAAAATGGCCACACTGCAGTGGTTTGTTTGGGGTATAAGGATCACAAATCCCGCAAATACCTAACCCCCGGATGTAATACAAGATGTGCAAGACTGACACTCGCAGATCGTGACGATTATATATACGCAGTTACAATATGCGCCACTCAATATTGCATATATATTCCTCCTCCCTTAAAGCAAACGAAAACGGATCGGTTTTACTTCCTGGTTTGGCTGATCCAATGTTCCTTGGTGTAGGAGGAGGTGAAGAAATGTCACACACACACACACACACACACACACACACGCAGCAGGAAAAAGGATTGAGAAGAAAGGGAGGGAAATCGAAAGTGAGGCAGAAAATGAGACAGACAAGAAGAAAGGTGGCAGCAAAGGAAAAAAAAAAAGAGAAAGAGTGTCTGTGTGTGGTGTATGTTGCTTCTCATCTCTTCACTTCTCTTCGGGTGCACAAACGGGTGCATGAAAGCAGTCGACAAGTAAGTGTCTGAACTCTTCTGTGGGCGGTGAGGTGAGTTCAGCTGTCTGTGTGGTGTTGCTGCGGGGCTCTGCCAACACAATCCCCGATTCTCACACACACACAAAAACACACACACCAGCCTGATCAGTCAGGCTAACAGGAAATCCTGACGCTATCAGGCTGCTCATATCCTCAGCCGTTAAACTCTTAATAATGCAGCTCTGAGCAATCTGCCTCCAGCTCCGCACGGAGCATTCGACACCAGATGCAGGCAGGGCAATCAGCCAGGGCATGAAACAAACCTCCCCGATTCTATTAGAGAATTAAGCTGACTTCATTTCAACCGTGCTCGCTGTTATTTTCGCTTAGGCAGTCTTTTCATTCATTTATAAACAACCACTCCCTCAAATACAGAGAAAATATTATATAGCACTAGATATACGTGACATGGAAGTGGATTTACTGTTGCCACCCCAAAGGGTTTCTTCATTCTTCTTATACAACAGCAATGGGACGTCATTTCTCCCCTTTTTCTTCTGTAAACTTGCAGGCATTTAGGTGTTTATGGTCATGTGGAGCTTCTATGGTCTAGGTGTTTATGGTCATGTGGTGCTTCTATGGTCTAGGTGATTAGGGTCATGTGGTGCTTCTATGGTCTAGGTCTTTATGGTCATGTGGTGCTTCTATGGTCTAGGTGTTTACGGTCATGTGGTGCTTCTATGGTCCAGGTGTTTACGGTCATGTGGTGCTTCTATGGTCCAGGTGTTTACGGTCATGTGGTGCTTCTATGGTCCAGGTGTTTACGGTCATGTGGTGCTTCTATGGTCCAGTTGTTTACGGTCATGTGGTGCTTCTATGGTCTAGGTGTTTACGGTCATGTGGTGCTTCTATGGTCCAGGTGTTTATGGTCATGTGGTGCTCCTATGGTCCAGGTGTTTACGGTCATGTGGTGCTTCTATGGTCTAGGTGTTTACAGTCATGTGATTCTTCTATGGTCTAGGTGATTAGGGTCATGTGGTGCTTCTATGGTCTAGGTGATTAGGGTCATGTGGTGCTTCTATGGTCTAGGTGATTAGGGTCATGTGGTGCTTCTATGGTCTAGGTGTTTAAGGTCATGTGGTGCTTCTATGGTCACTGGTTGCAACAAATAACGAGCTGCTCTGTTTTGTGGTTGCCTGAGAATCAAATTGCACTCGAGTGCAGTTGGTGCTGAAGATTTCCTCACCGGCTGCTTTGCTGTGTTTTTATGGTAGCCGTTAGTGACGCCTGATAAATGCTGGATGGATTATAGCCACATAGCAACGTCTGCTCTTTGCAACCTAATAGCTGTACGTGCAGCCAAACCTACAGGATATCAGTGGCTGCTGTCACGATCAAAACAGTAAAATGGTATTCAATGTAAACCACCCACCACAGGTCACAGCCAACAAGAGCCACGGATTCGGTTCGATTTTTATCAGGCCATTCTAACAAGGATGCACATTTCAGCCTGTTTACATCCCTGTGGGGATTCGATTCGCTAAAAGAAAAGGATTCAGTTAATATTCAAATGCTGGTTGATTTAAAAATAAAATGGAGCTGTGTCTCTTGCTGAACAATTTTAAAACTCATTTCCCCCAGAAGAAACACGACGACACGATGATGAGCAGGCTGTCCACAGCCGAGGTGCAACATGATCCGTTTTTTGATGAGATGATTTGTGCATTTCTTGATCAGCGCGCTGAAGGGCAGAAGAAAGTAAACACTGGCGAGGAGATACTGGCAAGTTCAAAGTCAAATCCTAGCTGACTATCAGAAGGCTGGAGATGACTCACCATCACGAATTAGTGAGATTTAAATGAGTGAGGCCTCTCTTGTCCCTGACCGGCTGCATAATTCATTAATACAAACAACAACTTTATGAATCATGAATAACTTAGTCGTGAATTACCAAAAAAAAACAAAAAAACAACAACAACAACAAAAAACCGGAGACGATTCAATTTTCAGATGCAATGCGACTGCACATCAGGTCCGACACATGACTTTCACCACTGACAGAGACGCTTTGTTTATCAAGCCTGTGCTACCTGCGACCTGTGGATTTGTTTGTTTGCTGGAGGGAGACGTGTAACCGGCGCTGTCTCGACCCGGATCTGTATGATGAAATCCCACCGAGACGATCAGAGAGAAAACACCGACGGGAGACTTGCCTCTGTCTATACGGTTAAAAAAACCACTGCATGAACTCTTAAAACCAGTTTTTGGCTTTAAAATGGACTGCACTATAGCAGGTCTGTGTTTTAGACTGTCTGGCTGGTGCTCTTTACTTCCTCTCTTTCTCTTTGTGTAAAATCTGCTAAACAGTTTCATCAAAATATGCGCTTTGAGCGTTTGGGGACGGAGTGCGGTCTCGAGTAGCTTTCATCTGCCGATATCAGAGACATGTAGATTGCAATGATGTGATGTATCTTTACGTTTCCGTGGTTACTGCCTTATCTAGCGGGGAAAAAAAAAAAATCAACTGAATGTTTGTCTGTGATGAGAAGTCGTTATCAGGACGTCCTCTTTTAACATTAAACGTTATGCAGTATATATCATCTGTAACTTTCAAATGCTTGTAAGGTCTCCTGAGTGCCGCAACAGTTCGGAGAGACATTAACAATGCCACAGCTATTGGACAAGACCCAAGGAAGCAAACTTGTGCATGCTGTCTGTGTAAGAGGGATTGCATAACACTCTCTCTCTCACCTGTCGGTCACACGGACACTAGCCAATCACCATCTGAGGGATCACGTATATGCGGAAGAGGGCGGACAGCGCTTTCCTGCGTGACTGGTGGGTGCGGACTGGGACGTGACCAAAGGTTTTCAGAATTTCTCTCCTTTCTTAACCCAGGGAAAGCTCGGCTGGCGTCGTGTCTCTCTCCAACAGAGCTTTTGTCAAAACGGTGCATTCCTGATTGAACGCTCTCTTCATGTCTGAGCAACCTAGCGATCAGAAGCAATTTTTCACACCGGCGGTGTCAAAGACGTTTCAGCCTATTAGGAAACAGTGAAATGTACCATTCCATCATCCACAGAGAACGTGACTGGCGGAGGCGCTTCAGTCGTCTAGCAGCCTGGGAGTCTGGTCAACAGGGTTTTATTAGACGTAAGAATACAGCGCTGTTCATATTAATGTGATCGGACTCCTGCTAACAATCACAAGGGTTCTGGCACAACATGGCGCCCTAAGCTCCCGTTCCGTTTAGTTTTCAAGTTGAAGACCTCTGGATGCGTGAGTAACTGCTGGCACCAGGGTGTGAAAGCAAGCATTTGGGAGATTAACATATGAACAGCACTGATTATAAAAAATAACGAGAGAGAGAGAGAGAGAGAGAACAATAATGGTTGTGATACAATGAGCAATCAAATTTTAAACTTCATACTCATTCTATCAATCCCATGCAGCAATTCCTTATAAAACAATTTATAGGCTATAAAACGTAAATTGATTAACTAATCACACTCGATTTAATCTTTTTTTCCCCCTCACAATAATAATGAAAGATAGAAAGAAAGAGAAATACTTCATGCACAATAATCGCGAGGGACTGTAGCTGCTTTTCGAGACGAGGATATTCGAGAACGGAGGAGATGAGAAGAGAAGACAGAAGACTAGACGTGACGGGATGAAAGGAAGCAAGGAGAGACTAGAAGAGATGCCATGAGAAAAGAGGAGAGACGAAAAGACACAAGGAGAGAAGAGAGGAGAGGAGAAGAGACAAAAGCACAAGTAACACAACGAGAAGAGATGAGAAGTGAAGAACGAAGAAGAGAAAAGAGACAAACAATTAAGAGAAGTGACGAGCTGAGAAGTAACATGAGGAGAAGAGGAGGAGGAAAAAAAAAACATTAAGAGAAGAGAAGTGACAACATGAGAAGAGATGAGAATTGAAGAACGGAAGAGAAGAGACAAGACGAGAAGAGATGAGAAAAAGGAGAGAAACAAAGAGGTGAGAAAAAGATACAAGAAAAGAGGAGAAAAGAGGAGGCGAGAAGATACAAAGAGAAGAGTCAAGAACAGATAAGAAGAAACAAGAAATGACAAAATGAGCAAATGGGACATCTCGTCTCGTTTCTCATCGTGTCTCCTCAAGACAGGAAGAGAAGAGATGTGAAAAGACCAGTAGAGACGAGAAGAGAGGAATTTTACAACCGGTCTGTGCAATCCCGTGCCGTATGCTAATAATCTGGAGAGGTTGCTGCATTTGAAATAAATAATGGCACAATCAAACCTCTGAACTAAAAACTGCTTTAAACTTTCTCCAGTTCACATGAATGAAAAATGAGCTTTCACTTCTGCCACCTGCTCCAGCCTCCCACTGCCGGCCAAACTTATTACGCTCAGAACAAAACCAGAGTAACAAACATTTAAAAACAACAACGCTGAGCCCATCTCGTCTCGATTCAGTCATCAAAAATCTATTTCTTCTAATCTCTAAACTCAAACTCTCTCAGTCTCACTGCTTAAATTCATTTCAGAAATCTTCTGGGGAGGTAGAGAGAGAGAGAGAGACAGAGACGTAGAGAGAGAGCGGTAGAGAGAGAGAGGTAGAGAGAGAAAGGTAGAGAGAGAAAGGTAGAGAGAGAAAGAGCGTATGAGAGAGTGAAAGGTAGAGCGAGAGAGTGGTATAGAGAGTGAGATGTAGGGAGAGAGAGGGAGAGAGAGAGAGGAGGGTAGAGAGAGAGACACAGAGGTAGAGAGAGAGACAGAGAGAGAGAGAGAGAGGTGTCGAGAGAGACAGCGGTAGAGAGAGAGACAGAGATAGAGAGAGAGATAGAGAGAGACAGAGAGAGATGTCGAGAGAGAGAGAGAGAGGTGGAAAGAGAGGGGCGAGGTAGAGAGAGACAGAGAGGTAGAGAGAGAGACAGAGAGAGACAGGGAGAGGGAGAGAGAGAGATGTCGAGAGAGACAGAGGTAGAGAGAGAGAGAGGTAGAGAGAGACAGAGAGAGAGACAGAGAGACAGATGTCGAGAGAGACAGAGTTAGAGAGAGAGGTAGAGACAGAGAGATGTCAAGAGAAACAGAGAGAGAGGTAGAGAGAGACAGAGAGAGAGACAGAGAGAGAGAGATAGAGAGAGAGGTAGAGAGAGATGTCGAGAGAGACAGAGGTAGAGAGAGAGAGAGAGACAGAGATAGAGAGAGAGGTAGAGAGAGACAGAGAGACAGAGAGAGAGAGAGAGAGAGAGGTAGAGAGAGGGGGGTAGAGAGAGAGAGAGAGGTAGAGAGAGACAGAGACAGAGAGAGAGGTAGAGAGAGGGGGGGTAGAGAGAGAGAGAGAGGTAGAGAGAGAGATGTCGAGAGAGACAGGGAGAGAGAGAGACAGAGGTAGAGAGAGAGGTAGTGAGAAACAGAGAGACAGAGGTAGAGAGAGAGACAGAGTTAGAGAGAAAGGTAGAGAGTGAGAGATGTCGAGAGAGAGACAGAGAGAGAGAGACAGAGACGGAGAGAGAGGTAGTGAAAGAGAGACAGAGATGGAGAGAGAGGTAGAGACAGAAAGAGAGATGTCGAGAGAGAGACAGAGAGAGAGAGAGAGAGACAGAGATAGAGAGAGACAGAGAGACAGGGATAGAGAGAGACAGAGATGGAGAGAGAGGTAGAGACAGACAGAGAGATGTCGAGAGAGAGACAGAGAGCGAGAGAGAGAGACAGAGATAGAGAGAGAGGTAGTGAGAGAGAGAGACAGAGAGATAGATGGACAGAGAGGTAGAGACAGACAGAGAGATGTTGAGAGAGAGGCAGAGAGAGAGAGAGACAGACAGAGATAAAGAGAGACAGAGATAGAGAGACAGAGATGGAGAGAGAGGTAGAGACAGACAGAGAGATGTCGAGAGAGAGACAGAGAGAGAGAGTGAGTGAGTGAGAGAGAGAGAGAGAGAGACAGAGATGGGGAGAGAGAGAGACAGACAGAGAGATGTCGAGCGTTCACTTTTGATGCTGTCCTTATTCACATGCCTGCAATCTGTCAATTCATCATCAGCTGATATAAAAATCATGTGTTGATTTATACAGCGGCCGTGTCACCAAACACAGCTGCTAGAAACTGCGCGTCCTTGACTGTGTGTTTGTGCCACACGCACCACTCCCCCCCCCCTTCACCCCCCACAGTTACGGGGAATTAAAGGGAGTGAGCCTGGGCATCTGTTGATAACGCACTATAGAAGCTCCCGAGATCATACGAAATGGAAGGAGAGAGAAAAAAAAGGGGACATAACGAGCCTACAGTACTTATATCTACTGTGAACAATGACTCTGTCAGACTCACTCAATTTAATACTCAGTATTTCTGCGTGTGTGTGTGTGTGTGTGAGAGAGAGAGAGGGAGAGAGAGAGGAGAGAGTGTGTGTGTGTGTGAGAGAGAGAAAGAGAGGAGAGTGAGTGTGTGTGTGTGTGTGTGAGAGAGAGAGAGAAAGAGAGGAGAGTGAGTGTGTGTGTGTGAGAGAGAGAGAGGAGAGTGTGTGTGTGTGTGTGTGTGTGTGTGTGTGAGAGAGAGAGAGGGAGAGAGAGAGGAGAGAGTGTGTGTGTGTGTGAGAGAGAGAAAGAGAGGAGAGTGAGTGTGTGTGTGTGTGTGTGAGAGAGAGAGAGAAAGAGAGGAGTGTGAGTGTGTGTGTGTGAGAGAGAGAGAGAGGAGAGTGTGTGTGTGTGTGTGTGTGTGTGTGTGTGTGTGTGTGTGTGTGTGTGAGAGAGAGAGAGAGAGAGGAGAGTGTGTGTGTGTGTGTGTGTGTGAGAGAGAGAGACGGACAGAGAATAATGGAGGTGTGTGTCTGTACTCACCCCGATGGGCTGGAAGATCAGGCCGTCAACTTCGTGACTGACCTGAGAGGTGAAACTGCCCTCAAGGAGCTGCGAGAGAGTGAGAGAGAGAGAGCGAGAGAGAGTTAAGGTGCTGACTAACACAGCAGACACAAAGAAAAAAAATCGGGGAAACAAAAGAACAAAAATGTAAGGGGAGAGGGGGAGAGAGAGAGCGCGAGAGAGAGAGAGATGAGAGCAATACTGTGTCTCAGAGAAAAGGGAGGAAGAAGGGAGAGAGGAGCAGAGTAAATGAAGGAAAGGAAAGCATGAATACAGAGAAGCAGGGGGAAAGGAGCGAAAGAGACAAGAGGCAGACAGACACACAGAGGATGCGTAAAGACAGAGTGAAACAGGTAAATGAGAGAAGAGATAGAGAAAGGAGAGAGAAAAGACAGACAGAGCAAGATACGCAAGAAAAGAGAGATCAAGAAAAGACAAACAGCAAGAAGAGGGGAGAGAGAGAAAGAAAAGGAGGATGAGAGCCAGAAGAGAAAGACAAAAAGAGAAAGGAGAGAAAGAAGGAACGAGAGAGAGAGAAAAAAGGTCTGAGAGAAAGCAGAGAGAGAGAAAAGACGGAAAGAAACAGAGAAACGGGGGGGGGGGGGGGGGAGAGACCGAGAGAAAAGAGACAGAGAAAGGAGGGACAGAAAAACGAGAGCCAGAGCAAGAAAGGAGAGGAGAAACAGAGCAAGTAAAAAGAGAGAGAAACAAGAGAAAAAGGGAGAGAACAGAGAGAAAATGGAGAGACAGAGAGAGAGAGCAACTGATAGAGGGGTAGTGTAAGGTGAAATAATGAGACAACGGATGACAACTGGGAACACACACACACACACACACACACACACACACACACACACACACACACACACACAGAGAGAGAGAAGTGTGTTTTGATCACATCACTGGTAATAATTCTGTATTACTCAGTGCATCCTCGCATGCAGTGGAGAGATAAAGTTTACACGCCCCTGTTAAAACAGCACGTGTTGTGTTTTTAGGTTTTTCTATCCGCTGCAGACGTGCACACTATTACAGCCTACCTGTAGAAATGTGATGCTAATGAAACATTGCAGAAGTATTTTTTCAATATATCGCTTCTAAATTCAATGATCTGAAATTCAAGTCTTGAAACTGTCAGATAAAAATTTCGGATAATAAGTAATCCGTGTTAAAATCTGTAAGCTATACATCTGGAGAAGTAATCAAGGTTAGTGACAATTATTGACCTTATTCTGAATAAGACAGTATTGTGATTAAGGTGTTTACATGAGTCGCTTTTAGAATATTCCTTTCATGTTCCTGTTTTACATGTTATAGAACATAGATTGATTAACGGCACACGTCATTACGTCCCCGCGCCACACCGTCCGATGTTTCCTCCAGAATTTCACGTATCAACATACAGTTCATCTTCGTTATGGTACCGTATACAGTTTGGGGTGCAGTTAATTATTAGTCGTGCTATACGTGCAAATAGACGACTGCTTGAAGCCGTGGGCTGCGTCCCAAACCGCATACTTATCCACTATATAGTATACATGTATCTCGCCTACTATATAGCGGGTAAGTACGTGGTTTGGGACGCAGCCGTGCTCTCTTGTTACCGTCAAACGGTTGAGCGCTGCCGTACGTGTCCTGTCACAATGCGGTGAAAACTCCCACACGACGTTAACAGTGTGATTAAGGTGTGTACATGTCTGTAACGCACTTCAATAATGCGACTAAAACAGGAATACTCCACATGTCTTAATTCCATTTGTGTTTACTTCGAGTATGACCTTAATCGGATTAAGGTCATCAATAATCGCTGTTTACAAGCTAGTTTCTTAATCAGAGTATCGTCTTAATATCGGATTATTGTTGTTCATGTAAACGTACTGACTGATATTACGTGCAATTCGTATGTGTTGGCTTGAGGGAGAACATCCCTGACATGTCGACAGCCGGTATCTCATTACAAACTGAACTGATTAAATTGTAAATGGCGCACTTATATAACGTTTTTATCCAATGCGCTTAACACTATGTCTCATTCACCCATTCACACACACACTCACACACCAGTGGTAGCAGAGCTGTCATGCAAGGCGCTAACTTGCCATCGGGAGCAACTTGGGGTTCAGTGTCTTGCCCAAGGACACTTCGGCATGTGGAGTCATGTGGGCCAGGAATCGAACCGCCAACCCTACGATTAGTGGACAACCCGCTCTACCACCTGAACCACAGCCGCCCGATTAGGACAGGAATTTTCCTAATTTTCATGACATTCCCTATGTGATATGTGAAGAAATCACACTCGGCTAACAAGCTTTTAATCTCGCTCCTGACCCAACATGATCTCTGCAGGAGGACAGCCAAGGCAAGATTTATGATAAATAATAAATAAAAACCTTTCATTTTCCCAATCCCCTGAAATATATTTATGATTTCTTAAAGCTGAGGTTTCAAAGTACGATACAGTCAGAAAAACCCCATTTTTGCCAAAACAATCCGAATATCCATTTCTTTTGTTTTATTTTTTTTTCTGTCTGCCAAAATGAACCAAAGTGACATCTGATGAGTTTTCCCAGACCGCTACAGATACAACCTGTACTGTCTCCATCACTCAGTTACACGAGCGAGCAGATCTTACACACTCCTCCAAGTCTCGGTCACGTTTTAATTCAACAACCGAGTCAGTAACAAAGTAAAACAACTCTCTGGAAAATAGTTCTCCTTTCACAGTAGATGAATTAAGCATATTCGCTCAGGCAAATGTTCTACTTTTACATAGAAACTGACATCAGTTTGTGCCTTTGTTTCAAACGATCTTTGAAGCCAGAGTAAAAGGAGATGATCGTAAACCAAGAGACGTCGGTCGTTCCCGTTGATTTGCCATTGGAGCAGCCCACGTGTTGGCTGGGCGAGAATTCACTGCGGAGCTACTGACCCGTCTCGTTTTGTACCAGGACACACTATAACGCTCGTTTCGGGTCGAGCGTTTAAAACCGAGACGCGCAAGTGAACAAGTATTGAGCGATTTCTGAGGACCAGTGAAAGAATGTTCTGGATGCTGTATGAAGAGAACAATTGGTTTTTTTTTTTTATTTATGCTGAACAGAATCTCAAAAGCAGTGCTCTTTCTATCAAGGCTGCTGACTCGGAGGGTCAGAGGAGATCAGCTGCTTAAGAATACGCGTTAATGAGTACACACGCAGCTGCATGTTCATGGCCTCGTACTCCCTCGAGCTACACAATGCCTTGAACCGTTCAACAACTTCAGAAAACTCTACCAAGGACACTGAGCAACTCGCTAGATAAGGAATGAATTTTAGATTTAATATATCAGAGTTCTACTCGAAGCTCAGCGAGCGTGTGGCATTTGGTGTTTGCTGATCAACAACGTGGCTGCTGAAAACCAATTATGTTTCCAGTAAATCCCAAAACTCCATCAGTCAAAAATGATGGGGTGGATAAGATCTTGGAAAGGTCAAGGTTTATAAAAAGAATATCGCATGACTCTAAACAAGCTTTGGCCTATTGGAAAATTCTCTTCCACAGGGGCAACTGATGTCTTGATTGGTTAAAAATAAACTGCTTGGTGTGCAAGTCAAAATGACAATGCTGAGTCAGAACTGTCAAAAACTCCAGGAAAGTGTGATGAGGAAGGAAGTTTGTGTAGTACTGCTTCAGGATGGCGTTTCGGAGCGGAACATTTTCATTGTAGTTATAAAATCACGTGAACACTTGTTTGAAGTAGAAACTGTAGAGGCAGGTTACACAGGGTTATGTGATTACCAGATTTGTGTGTTGACAAGGCCACTCCAAAACCTTAAATTTGGTTGTTGTTTTTTTTGTTTAATCATTCCAAGGTGGACTTACTCTTGTGCTTGGGATCCTTGTCTTGCTGCATAACCCAAGTGAGCTCGAGTTTTAGATCACAGACTGATGACTGGACATTCTCCTTCAGGATTGTCTTGTCGAGAGCAGAATTCATGGTTCTGTCAGTTTCGGCACGTCACACAGGCCCTGAAGCAGCAATGCATCCCCACACCATCACAGTACCACCACCATGTTTGACTGCTGTATGTTGTTCTTTAGAATTGTGGAATGCTGTTTCAGCTTCAGGCCAGATGTAATGAGATCCATGTCCTCCAAAAAGTTCCAGTCCAAAGAACATTACCCCAAAATGTCTGGGGGGTCATCAAGGTGTTTTCTGGCAAATGTGAGACGAGCCTTTATGCTCCTCTTGGTTGGCAGTGGTTTCTGCCTTGTAACTCTCCCATGGATACCATTTTTGCCCAGTCCCTTTCTGATGGTGGAATCATAAACACTAAACTTATTTCAGGACATAGAGGCCTATAGTGCCTTCCCTGTTCATCAGAGTTCTTCTGTGACTTCCTGGATGCATCTTTAATGAGCTTTAGACATGGATTTGTAACCTTTTCCAGACTGATATGTTTCTTATTTACTTTCTCATCTCTTGTAGAATGTCTTATCAAGTCGTAGGTTGGTGCTGTTGAGACATTTTAGCTGATGTTAGGGTTCAACAGGACTGGCAATAATCAACCCTGGGTGTGTCTAGTCTAACTGAACCCAATGATGAATTAAATTAAGTTCTTTGGTTTGATTGAGTAACTAAGGGACATATATAGATATAGAAATAGATTATATAAATAGGTGTAGATTTTATTTCACATTAATGAACTCCAAAACATTGACATTTTATTAAAATGATAAAATCAAGACTTATGTGACAAAAGATGGGGTACAGAGGGTGTCCGTTTAGATTTGTTGGACCATCCAAATAAAACGTTACACAAAACAGTGAGCAAATGAAGGTTTGCAAGTGGAACAACTGAAGGAACTTACTGGACTTAAAAAGCAGTTATCATCAAAATCCCAGTAATGGCACACTGTCATTACCACATCTTATCCATCCCTTTCACCTCACAGGTGATGTCAAGGGATAGATACCTGACAATATCCTGGAATGTACATGAGTGACCTAGATGAGGACAGAATGAATGATGCCAAGATGGGAACCTCAGAGCATGACAGACGGTTCCGGGTCAAACCCCTCATGTACACAATTCAGAATGCCTGTAAGGCATTTTATCACCCCCGCAGGAGTCTTGCTGTGGATGAATGTATGGTGCCTTGCAAATGGCATACTGCCATGAGACAGTACACGAGGTACAAACCAACCAAATGGTGGTCAAAGTTGTTTGTGCTTACAGACTCCAGCAATGGGTACACTGTGGAATTTTCTGTATACACTGGAAAGAACAACTTCCCCACAGGCCAGGGACTCTCTTATGACTCTGTGATGTCACTGACTGACAGGAAGTATTTGGGGTCTGGGTACCATGTGTACATGGACATTTTCCATACAAGCCCAAAGCCTTTCAAGGACTTGTTTGGATGCAAGTTTGGTGCTTGTGGAACATACAGAGAGTCCAGGAGGGACTGCCCACGCAGTTGTGTTAATTCACTGACAAAGAAGTCACCTAGAGGAGTGTACCGCTGGATAAGGGATGGTCCTCTTCTCTTTGTGAAGTGGATGGACACACGAGAGTTCTCTGTCTGCTCCACCATCCATACAGCCTACACTGGGGATGCAGTACAGAGAGAAGTGAAGTCCAGACCCGGTGTCTGGAGCACAGAGTCCTTCCCATGTCCCTCACCAGTGATAGAATAAAACAAGCTCATGGGAGGTGTGGATTTGTCAGACCAGTTCATCCAGTATTACACAACACAGCACAAAACCTTGAAATGGTACAGGAAACCCTTTCTTCACTTCTTGGACACTGCAGCAACCAATATGCCTACATTCTCCACAAAGAACTCATGCAACAGGACAGCATGACCCACAGGGCTTTCATTGAGGAGCTCATGGCACAGCTGTGCGGTGTGACACAGAAGACACAGAAAACCCCTACTAAGAAATCCAATGGTGTTCATGTGTCAGTTCCTGGGGCTGAGCTTGTCACTGACCGCAGGATGAAGGCTACCACTGGCCGAAAGACCTGTGTACATTGCAGGATACATGAGGGAAAACAAACAAAAACCCCATGGAAGTGCAAAGCATGTGATGTCTTCCTTTGCCTTCAACAAGGCAGAAACTGTTTTGAAGTTTGGCATCCTGATCAGGACTGACAACTCATTGTTCTTTTATTCATCTTATTTTGTAGTATTCCATTGCATGTTTGGGATTGAAGACAGCATTTTCAATAAACTGTAAAAAGGATTTTATTGTCTCTTCTTTCCTTACAATTCCCACTGACCGGATGGGTATGGGAGACACAATGACATCCCACATGGGCAATTACTTTTGACAGTGGGGAGGGGAACTATTACAGGTGTTGACACCTATCTCATCAATATTCATCGTGTAAGCCACTGGCTTTGAAAAAATAGTGTCACTTTAAAGTTCTACAACTTTTGTAGTCAGACCACATGACATTTCCGCATGATTTAATCATCTATGTGTAACCAACACCTATGTTTAAAAAGTTCAGAGCTCAAAAGTCTTGTCAAAAGTGTTTATAATGTGTTCATCACAGTATCCCCAACACCTCTGAAAATAGGTTTTTGAAAAGTGTACATTTACAGTTCATTTAAACAAAACCTATACTCATGACATTCTTACTGCTCTCAAATTACTGTTGGTGAGTTTGTAGTAAATATGAGCATATGTAGCATTTTTGGATGAATGTTTTTTAGATAGGTGAAATATATTAAAATGTAAAGGCATGTCAGACTACCTCAAAAGTGCCTGAAAGGCCTCAGACTCTACAGTGTTAAATCTGCAAAGAAGTTTATTATATTACATTTCTTTTTTTTTTTTTTAGCATTATATTATTACCCCACTGTCCCATTTTATTTTATTAATTTTTTCCAGATTGTTCGATTTTTCCACTTATTTCTAAACAGTTGCTTCAGCAAAGACCTTAACTCTGACTCCACTTTTTCACTAACGTCCTTTGATGCTTATTAGGTCAAACCCATCATATAACCACATGTAGTACGGATGGCACAAATGCCTGTAATAATTGTGCAATTTTGGTTGTATTGTGCACTCTGAAAGAAATATGACTTGATAAACAGCCATTTGGATGTTGGTTATTGAACATGAACCGTATGCTAGCTGCACATGGATGATAAAGTGAAATCGTTTAAAAAATTATCTTCTACAGCAATTTCCCATAAGGATGATTAATGATGTCATGATAGTTTCTAGGGAGATTGTGGATTACAGTGAGATAAGAGACAAATGGCTCGCCTGAACCTCCTTCTAAGACAGATGAGCTGTAATAAAACCACAGGAAATGGAAAACAAAAGGTCTTGGCGAGCATAGATAACGGCGAAGCTGTCCCACGTCTTTTTGACATTTTCAAAGTGATGATGGATAGCATTCCCGCTGCTGTAAAACCAAATTTTTCAGAACGCAACCCACATAAACTCCCAGATTCCCATATCTCAAGCTCAGTCAGAAGACCTCAGCAAAACAATGCAAGTGCCCTGCTTTTCAGTGGATTTCCATTCATGTTCCTTTAGTCCATAAAGGTTAAATACACTTCTTCTGTAGTAAGTGTATCATTGTTTCCTGTACAATCGCTACTGCTTTGATCCAAAGTGTGCGTTTGGCTCAAATGTCACAGCACCCGATGCCAAAAGTCAGCACTGATTTAATGCTTTTAAAAATCTGTCCAGTCTGCTGCGCACAACCACTTAAATTTACTGTAGCAACCCATTACACCAAAGATAATAGCCATTAAATAATGACATCAAGAACTTTAAAAAGTCTTATTCAGCAAGGATCTGTGCAAATGATTCATCTAAAAGCCTGATTCAAACAGAACAGGCAGTAAACTGTGCACACTTACCCTTGGCCTTGATGTTCTTAAACCAATGGGGTTTATTTAGCTGGTCCTGCACTCGAGCCATGATTAGCTTTTAGGGACTTTATCAAGAAGTGTTGGGAGTTCCAATGTCAATGATGCCACAGCCATCCGTGGCCGGGAGTCCAAGGGAGCAAAACTGTCTGTGCTTCTTGGTGAAAAGGGATGGCATACTCCCTCTCGTCTGTCAATCACAGCCATATTAGCCAGTAATTGCCCTCTGTGAGCTCACATATGTGGAAGAGCATGGATAGCACTTTCCACCCGTGACACGGTAGTAGAGAAGTTGCGATTGGCTGCCTTCACGTGTCATGGAGGAAGCACGTGTCGGTTGGTAGGGCAGAACTAGGTTTGAATTGGCCAAGAGACAAATCAGGAAGAAAATGGGGAAAAAACCCACCCAACCATCCTCTGTCCAGTTTATCCTACACAGGGTCATGGGGGAGCCTGGAGCCTATCCCAGGGGACTCGTGGCACAAGGTGGGAACACCCTGGACAATCGCACACACAAACACACACCCAATCACACTCTATGGCCAGTTTGGAACTACCAATCCTTCTACAACGCATGCCTTTGGACTGGGAAGGAAACCGGAGTACCCGGAGGAAACCACCAAAGCACAGGGAGGACATGCAAACCCTCCTCACACACAGTGCGGGAATCGGACCCCCAACCCCAGAGGTTTGACGCAAACGTGCTAACCACTAAGCCTAATCTCACACATCTCTCTAAGTGAATTTCCTCCGGACAGTGACCCGTCACACAAGCCGAGCCATAACTGAGTACCTGTACTGAATTTAGTCACTTAGTTTAGTGAAAAAGTGACTGTTTCTGGGTGATTTAAGAGACAAACACAGTTTTCTCAACAACCTACTGTTTCAGATTTGTTTTTATTCATTTTATCCACAGAAACATTTTATCACTATTAAATGTCTTACCCTTGACCCAAGTAAGTAAATCTGGCCATCTTGAATTCCCAATGGCTTTCTATTCACTTTCTTTGTGCCTTGCCTAGGATATAAACACAACACATCATATCTATTGGCCTTCATAAATATTGTAAAATAAAATTTGTGATTCAGCCACAGAAAATAAAAGCAGGCTCCTTTTGGATGCGTTTTAATGGCTTGAACTCATAAAGTGATATAAGAGTGATATTTCAACACAAAACAACACCCAAGACATGAATATTTTTTTTAAAAAAATGTGTATGGGGGAAAAAATAATCAGTGTTGTTTAATATTCTACTCACATTTCGTGCATCTGATATTGAATGAAGGAACTGTAAGACTTTGCGCTGATAAATAATGTATGAAATATGTATAAATAAGAACAAGACAACAGACCATATATAAAACGCAGAGGCTTCCGGCTCGCTCTGGTAGAGCTAAAAGTACTCTGCCCAGTGTTTCATTTATGATTTCCATTAAAATAATAAATAAATAAATAAATAAATAAAAACACGCTACACAAACACCACTCAATCTATCAACAGTTGAGTCAGTAGTCAGAAAATGGCATATGCTGAAGCACACCTACTGTCTTTTTTTTTTTTTAATAAAAAAAAAAAATCAACCTCCTTTATTATTCACTATTATAAACACATCACCACCTCCCCACCACACACCTACACACAGTCAAAGCATTGAAACGATGACAGGATGCTAAATAAATAATGCAGCCTGAGCAAACACCTCATTAATGTGACTTCAGATATGACAAGCCATCCACTTAGAAAACAAATGCGTTAGACTGAATTGGGAGAAACCTTCGGTTAAAAAACAAACAAACAAAAAAACTCTCCACTCAAGCGACAACTTAATAATTGCTCCCTGAGCATAGCCACGCTTCGATCAGTCCATCAAGATAACGTGTAGGTGCAGAGGATGGACAAATATAAAAAAATTTTTTTTTTTTTAAAAGTGCAAGTCTCAGCCCATGTTGCATTATTTTTTATTAAGTGAAAAGCTAGTGAATAAAACAGGAACGTTGTAAAATCCAGCACTTGGTACTTTCTCATTTCATAATACAGCACAAAGTCTTGGGTGCATGTAAAGAAATGCTGTAAAGCAAAAATACCTTCAAAGGTTATGAAATTAAACATTTTCCATGTAGGACAAATCTAAAAAAGGACAAAAAAGAGCAGAACTCAGCACTAAACGAAACAAAGTCAACATCTGGTGTGACAAACCTTTGCTTTTAAGAATGCATCTCAGGAAGTCTCAGGTACACTTTGCACAGTTCTTTGAGGAATTTCAAAACCATGGGCATTAACAGAGATTTAGTCCACCTTTGTAGTTATAATGGCCTCCACTCTTCTGAGGTGGAGTTCCACTAGATTTTGGAGCTTGGCCGTTCAGCCACAGGAGCATCAGTGAGGACGGGCATTGGTGTCAAGCAAGAAGGTCTGTGGTGCAGTCGGCGTTCTGACTGATCCTAAAAGCTGATCGGTGGGGTTGAGGTCAGGGCTCTGTGCAGGACACTCGAGTCCTTCTACTCCAACCTTGGCGAGCCATGTTCTTCATGGAGCTCACTTTGTGCACAGGGGCATTGTCATGCTGGAACAGGTTTGGGCCTCTTAGTTCCAGTGAAGGGAAATTGTAACAATACAGCATACTAAGACATTCTATACTAAATAACTGTGTGCTTAGAACTTTGTGGCAACAGCTTGTGAAAGGTTCACATATGGGTCTGATGGTCAGGTTTCAACAACGTTTAGGCCACTCACGTGATGGTACAACCTGCACTCTTATCCCCTGTGTGTCTGCATTGCTGCGCTGCCAACTAGATTGCCGTATTTTACCACATTACCATTCTTATCCTAGACAACTAACCACAACATGGGCTCAAACCTTCTAAATCATCAGCTTTCATTTGCCCCCTCTCACGCAAATCTTTAAATCGTAAACGATTCCTGTCAAAAATGCCTCAATCAGTCAATTCATAAATGTCAGGCGAACTGAATTTATTTCCAACGTTTCTGTCACGAAGCAGGCACTCCACAGAGGTGGTGAAAGAACAAGCAAGACATTCTTTGCCACTGGAAACATCATTCCCAAAAGATTCGCACTACTAGCATGCCTCTGGAAGCGTCCCTAAAGAATCGCACCGGTGCCCTGAATAAGTGAGCAAACAGTAAGCTCCGGACGAAAATCTGACTCAGGTGTGTGATGCATTTGGGAAAGATGTACAGTTTCAGAATGCGTCTCTCGACAATAAATAAAAAAAATAAATAAAAAAAAGTGCTGAATGTTATCAACATCAACAGCTGAATCCTGATGCAAGAGTGTCTCCAAATAATCCCCGGAGAGGGAGATGGAGAAAAAGAACAAGACAGAACGAGACAAAGAGCAATGATCTAATGTATTCTAGCCACAGCTGCTGCACCAATCTGCTGAGCGTACACAGAAGACATTTGGGTTGAAAAATTAACACTGTGCTTTCGGTGCATAATGGGACAGAGAGTACGGCGTGAGCTACAGCAGGGTCTCCAGCTGGACAATGCTCTGAAAGCTTCCCTCAGCACTTTGGTAAGTCTAGGCTCAATCGCACCACCTCATTACTTTCTAATACCTGTGATCACCCACAACACCCCTGGAGTGAACTCTGGACCAAACGTCGGTCCTTTTGTTGTCTTCGTCCCTCCGTTGTCGTTGATCTTGAAGCAGAAATAGACGGTAGTGGACTTTGTTTTCGGCCAGATCCTGAAGCACTCGTCTGCGATTAACTCTAAAGTCCAGGTTGAGGACGAGACACGTGAGAGCTGCTCGTCCTGAACTCGATAAAACCACGCCGTGCAGGTTTAACGAGACTCTAAAACTCTCATATGAACCGAATAGCAGATTAGCAAAACGAGGGAGGCAGGCAAGGTCTTAACACTTCAGGCACAAATTGAAGCAGGAATCTGTATGCATGCCTCATCTCGGAGATGAGGCCAGAAGAAGAGTGGTGGTAAGGATTAAATATGAAATATTTTGCATGGGAGATTTTTTATTTTATTTATTTATTTATTTTAAATGCTCAAAGTGTGCAATTGGAAATTAAACTTTCAGAACCAACTACAGATAAAAGAATTTCATTCTGGCTGTTTAAAATCATCTATAATGGCATGTGTAATCCAAGGGGGCTTTTTTAAATTATAAATGCAACATTTTTGAATAAAGCCTTCAATCTTAAGACCAGTCCTCTTTTTATACTAAGCGAGAAAAAAAGCTCATCCCTACCTAGATCTTACGTTCCCCACCGTAGTCCTGGAGTACACGTTGTTCTGCACATTTTAGTGTTGGAGATGGGCAGAATACCAGCGCTTTTATTAGACTAATGCGTTTTTATTTGTCCATCCCTGTATTAAGTCATTTCCATGAAGAAATAAATGATAACTACACACCATATGGGCCTAATGAGGGCTCTAGCTTTCTTCCCATTAATGCTTTCCTCAAATGGTCACTGGTCCCCTGCCAGAATGGTGAAAGGAATCCAAATTGTTCTCTCCACCCATCAACGCTGGACAGTTTTCAGATAAACACTGTGCATCACTTCTGCTGTTAGTTGTCAAAACTTTCTCTAGTTGATAGCCGCTGAACAACTAACCCAGCACAAACGTCTTTCAGTCACTGACAAGATACGAGTGTTCGTTTCATGTCTGCCAGCCTAATGTCAATACTGAGCTCCCCGGTGCTTGTGGTATTTATTACTGGATTATTTTCGACTCTAACTCAGCCCTGTGACACGCCCGATAAGTCATACCAAAAAGGATCATCAGAACAAAAGGAGCAAAGACTTGAGGAAAGGTAGCGGGCTTCCAAAGATAAAAAGCCTCAGCAGGGAGACAGTTGTTCAAAATCGATTTGGGTCTTTATAGAAAACTTTGCAGGAATAATAAACACAGAGCGCATACAGGGATAGATCGCCCGCTGCACAACATCTCCGAGTGCATGAGACGGCATTATTACGTGATCTCTCCGAGGGGAAAAAAAACTGGTGGAGGTTTATATTAATATTAAAGTGTCACTTCTAGAGTGATGATGTACCCAGGGACTTGTACATTAAACACGCCACATAAACAGATATTTTTTAAACAGTTCTTGTTAGGACATGTTTATTACATCAGTTTTGGAAGGAGTCTCCAGTGTCGGTGCTTTGTAACAGGTTTTCCGACCCAGGAACCTCTTCAGTAGCATGACATTAGATTAGATTAGATTCAATCTTATTCATTTCAAGAAAGAAAAAATGAATGGCTGGTAAGAGAGCAATTGTTTATAGCTGCTAGAGATAGATAAATAGATAGATAAATAGAGAGAGAGAGAGATAGCTAGATAGATAGATAACAGGAAAGGATTACCTTCAGGGTGGTAACGGAAACCGTAACACCACTTTGAGCATCAATTCAGGTTATTATTTACATTTTACATTTATGGCATTTGGCAGACGGCCTTATCCAGCGCGACTTACATTTATCTCATTTATACAACTGAGCAGTTGAGGGTTAAGGGCCTCGCTCAAGGGCCCAGCAGTGGAAGCTTGATAGTGCTGGGATTTGAACTTACAACCTTCTGATCTACCACCATCCAAATCCATATTCTTATTATAAACCATACAGTAAACTCCAGTAAAAAGATGGATACTGTTTTGTTAAATAACATGTCAAGTAGGATGTTGAGTATACAATGCTTCTGAGCAGCTTTAGTGCAGATTTTTCACTAAACACCACCACCAACACCGAATTAACAGAGCTAAAAATCTCTCTTGTATTGCTCTTATGCTTAGAAGACAGCTTGTTGGCGTGATGGTCAGAGGTTAAAATAGAAAGGACAACAAAGACATGCACAGCATGGAGAGGAAGATTATAATAAGCTCCTGCACTTCAGTACGGTCACCTCCCTTGTTGTAAAACCTGTCGTCCATTCTGAAAGCCAAGACTACCCTGACCAGCCTTGACCTTGAAAGTCCAACCAAGAAGTTACTGGCAGCGAGGACTTTCCCACTAGTCATGAACTGACCAATCAGAGCAAGCTAAAAAAAAAATTTAAAAAAAAAAAAGAAAAAGAAGAGAGGCTGTTGCTCCTCTGCGTGGCATGGAAAACAAATGAGAGCCAAAGTGAAGAATGACACTGCAATGCTTCAATAAGCAACCAGTTCATTTCCTTCACAGGGTCTTGCACCCCAATTCGGAAGCTGCTACGTCAGGTAACCCTTCAATCTTCCAGTGTGCATGAAAGTGGAAGGAGAATTCAATTTCACCCTGGATGGAAATCTTGCTCCGCTTCCACGGAGTGAGATGTTTCTCTGCATCCTTCATTGTCTTTTCTCCGAGGGAAAAATCAGGATTTATGATATGTCACAGATATTTCACAAATCACTCATAATCCACACTGACCATCGTGACTTGCCAGCATTCACCATACACAATATGGCCAAACGTTTGTAGACACCTGGCCATCACATCCGTATGTGCTGCTGTTGAACATCCCATTCCAGACTTATTCCCCTTTCGCTATTATAGTAACCTTCACTCTTTAGAGAAGGAAGGCGTTCCACTAGATTTTAGAGTGTGGCTGTGGAGATTTGAGTCACGAGAGCGTTAGTGAGGTCAGGTCACGATGTTAAGTGAGGATGCCTGAGGCGCAGTTCATCCCAAAGGTCTTCAGTGGGGTTGAGCTCAGAGCTCTCGAGTTCTTCTACTCCGACTTTGGAACGCCATGTTCTTCACGGAGCTCACTTTGTGCACAGGGGCATTGTCATGCTGAAACAGGTTTGGGCCCCTAAGTTAAGGGAAATTGCAATGCAACAGCATACAAAGACATCTTATACAATTGTATGCTTCAAACTTTGTGGCAAGAGTTTGAGGAAGAACCACATAGAGTCTGGTGTCCACAAACATTTGTCCATACAGAGGATCTAGGCACAGAACTTTCGTTACGGCCACCATCATTGGGAAATTTGAGCAAGTTTGCGTAATGCAGCTCTGTAGTGAGACAGACACTGGACACGTCACTCACACATTACGCACTGGGACAACATCAATCCCTGTCCCTGAGAGAACGAGATGCCATTAGTTTCTCTGCCACCGTGGAATGATACAGAATTTATATCCAAGACCATGAGTAAACAAACTCTGCCTTTAACCTTCACTAGTTAATTATATAAAATTAATTATCCGTCATTTATTAGCTGTTCTGTGGAAGGATTCAATCTTACTGCGTCTTATGTACGTTAATATCACTTAATCATAACCCCACATGCCATTCAAAGCGTGGATGCGAATACACAAAAGGTGTTTAAAATTCATTTTCAAAAGACCCATGTGTGCCAAAGAAACTGACGAGAACTCGCCAGAATAATCGATTCAAAAGGTCTAATTAAGTGGGTTTTACTAGCCTAATTTCTGAAGATGTCTCATTTGTCTGAGCTGGATATCGGACTGAAGACAAACAGAGATACCTGTAGATCTCCTAATTAAAAGGGAGATACATTTAGATAAAAGCCGAACACTATGAGCCAAATCTCATTAGCTGTTCAAATCTTCACGCAGAGGAGTGTTATGAGAAAAGTTTGGAAATGTCAACATGAGGCTATTAGTAAGAATCTTTTTTATTTATTTATTTATCCCCCCCCCCCCCAGCAGCTCTAGAAATTCTATTTATTAAGTTTAAAAATATGAGACAAGAGTGGCAAACTCAAGTCCTGGGCTTATTAAAACACACTCGATACACTCATGTCAGAGCACTGAAAGCACTCGGGGATGGAAAAATCATAACTATGAGCTATTCCACAAATGTTCTGGTTTCCAGGAAATTGAAATGACTAGGCTAAAAAGTGGAATGTAATTTAATAATGTGTGCGGCTGTGGTTCAGGTGGTAGAGCGGGTTGTCCACTAATCGTAGGGTTGGCGGTTCGATTCCCGGCCCACACGACACCACATACCGAAGTGTCCTTGGGCAAGACACTGAACCCCAAGTTTCTCCCGATGGCAAGTTAGCGCCTTGCATGACAGCTCTGCTACCACTGGTGTGTGTGTGAATGGGTGAATGAGACACAGTGTAAAACACTTTAGAACTGCTAAGGTTAAAGAAGTGCTATATAAGTGCAGACCATTTACCATTAAAAAGTGGAATATAATTTAATAATGTACAGCGAGCTAGTTTGCTTGTTAAGTGCAATAATACATATGAATATTGCTCGTATTTGGTCGTTTTCGGATAAAAGCGTCTGCTAAATGAATAAATGTAAATGTAGAAATGAACAAGGATATGATTGTTATCTGCTTCTAATAAAGTTTTTTTTTGTTTTTGTTTAATGTAGCACCTTCAACAAAAAGTCACCAAGCCGTCGGCCAACGTTTCAGCTATGAGCTTTGGCATCTGTCACGCAACATCACACAAAGTTTATTAATCAAGTCTGGTTAGCATCGTTATTTTCTCTCGCTATTAAGGTTCAACCGTGATGTTACTGCTAACTTATAGCAGGTTCACACTTTATTTTCCTCAGTTTTGTCATCGTTTCTACACACACGCTATGAACATCACATTCCGAAACCAATGAGCATTAAATACAGAGTTTTCCCTCCTTTTGCTGTTATAACAACCTCCATTCTTCTGAGAAGGCTTTCCACTAGATTTTGGAGCGTGGCTGTGGGGATTTGTCCATTCAGCCACAAAAGCATTAGTGAAGCCAGGCACTGGCATGTTTCGAATTGAAGTTGGCGTTCCAATTCATCAAGGTGCTCAGTGGGATTGAGGTCAAGGCTCTGTGCAGACCACTCAAAGGTAAAGGTATTGGCAGGCCATGTCTTTATGGACCTCGCTTTGCGCACAGGGGCACTGTCATACTGGAACAGGTTTGGACTTGACCCCTTAGTTCCAGAGAAGGGAAATCCTAATGCCACAGCATACAAAGACGTTTTTTTTTTTTTTGGAAGCGCTTGTGAAGGCCTTCATATAGCTGTGATGGACAGGTATCCACAAACGTTTGGCCATAAAGTGTGTCCTGATTCTGAAAAGATCATCTGTACACTACCAGACCTTGCTTATAAAGGAGAACTGCCATCAGCTGGAGGCAGAGCAGAAAGCAATGCCAGGCTAGACCTGCTTAACAGTATGACCCTAATACTTCACTCAACTAATTCTAGAGAAGTGTTCATGTATAAAAAGCTGCTGTAGGTTGGTGGTTGAATCATTTCAAATTGATTTTATACGATGTCAGTAGCGGCTGTGGTTCAGTTGAGCTCAGGGCAGTAAATTTGGTCAACACTCGGTCCTCGCAGTGATCCGCAATCAGTGCGCGTTTCAATTGAATTTTGTCTCGTAGCTATTGCAGTGGATGGAAACTCAGAGTTACTGCAGTTTCTCCATCAGCTGAGAGTCTCTTGAATGTACACCAAACCCATACTCCCTTTTTATTTTCATCACTAATTGGTTCACTAAGACTCCAAGTATCACCCTAGTGCACTTGAGGTGTTTGTTCGCAAGCCTTAAATGACCTTGTTGTGCCACGAAACAGGTATTTTCTTTCTGCCCGTCGCTATCTGGGAGCGAGGGCATTCGCGGGCCAAGCTTCAGCCCTTTCCGGCGCTGTTTAACACGACTCCGAGGATCTCAATCACCTCCATTTTCCTCTCTACACGGCTTGCTAATGGGCTCTTAACACTGGCTCGGGCTGAAGCTAATCCAATCTAAACTCATCTTCCTCTCTTCAGCTGCCGGCCTGCCATCCCATTTTACGATGATTAAGCAGGAGAGACAGCAATATACACGATGGCCTTTATTGAGGCACCATTTATGGACGTTGCTGTTTTGTTCTCAGAGACGGCGAAGGAGAAGGGATTTTGGCAGATGCGTTTACGATACAAACAGGCGTCTCTGTCACTAATGGCAAACACAGGACTTCCCGAGACTGATGGAATTACGGGAATATGAACGAGACCCGTGCTGGCCGCGGTGACCCTGCAGGACAGAAGCTCTCAGAGCTTCTCTGTAGTCTGGAATGAAAATAGGACACGGCGGGAAATTCCCGATGATATTCCTCACAGGACAAAGAGGCATATCTATCCATCGGAACAAGTGAACCGGATTCCTGCACTATTCATCCCTTGTTTTCTTCCTCTTCATCTTAGACAGGGTTCTACACTCAGCAGATGTCACAGTATAAAGAGACTCTTTCAGTCGACAGAACAAGCTAGCATGACTTCACCCCTTAAAAAGCCGAATGACACAAGGGGTAACAAAGAAGTCCAAGATCGAATCAGGGTAACAGACTTGTTCATACAAAGTTTAATTGGAAAACAAAGTAAAACAGAATGTAGCAAGAAAGCGATGCGTGATAATGCTGGAAATGGCTTGGTATGCATGAGAAAGAGAGATGTAATGGAGTTTTTAAACAGACCAGTTCTGACACACAGATTGTTGATTGTATCCTAGGAGCGGTAGGGGTCGGGCCATGTCCTAAACAACAGTGGAAGGAATGAACGGACATGCTTGCACTGACACAAAGCAGACTTCTGAGGAGGCCTCAAAGGCCCAAACCTTGAAAACTACATTAAATAAGTCTGTGAATGAGTCCAATCCAAAAAAGGTTCACAGATTAAGGTTCCAATAACTTAGACTGAATTAGACAGCATTAAGAAACCATGAACCTCAGCATTAATTGTTTAAGTAACAAAGGTACCATATGTAACAAATGGTATTTGTTTAAATGTGTACTCAGTACACCTGCTTTGACTAATGATTGTTCAAATCAGGGCTAAAATAAGTCTGAGAAAAATTAGAAAAAATGAACTCATGGCATGTTCCTGAATGTTGATAACTTAATGAACTCTAGTCTCCTGATGTCAATAATGGAGCCCACTTCAACCTCCCCAGGTAAGCGACGCACACACACCCGGCCATCCACGTGATGTAAAAAACAACATGATTCCCAACCTTCATCCATTGCTCCATGGTCCAGTTCTGATGCTCACGTGCCCATTCGTTGTAGGCGGACATGGATCAGCGTGGGTACACATCCCCATATGCAGCAAGCCGTGATGCGCTGTGTGCTCTGACACCTTTCTATCATAACCAGCATGAACTTTTTCAGCAATTCGTGCTACAGTAACCCCTCTGTGGGACCGGATCGGACCAGACGAACCATCCTTTGCTCTTCACGTGCATCAATGAGCCTTGGGTTCCCATGACCCTGTCGCCAGTTCACTGGTTGTCCTTCCTTGGACCACTTTTGGTAGGTACTAACCACTGCATAAAGGGAGCACTCCACAAGACCTGCAGTTTTGGAGACGCTCTGACCCAGTCGTCTAGCCATCACAATCTGGCCCTTGTCAAAGTCGCTCAGATCCTTACGCTTGCCCATTTTTCCTGCTTCCAACACAACGACTTCGAGAACGGACTGTTCACTTTCTGCCTAATATATCCCACCCCTCGACAGGTGCCATTGTAATGAGATGATTACTCGTTTCACCTGTCAGTGGTTTTAATGTCATGGCTGATCGGTGTACATATTTAATCTGTGTTCAAATAAAGGTGAATGATACACTTGTTAGAGTCTAGTCTGTCACTCAAAAAAACAAAAAACAAATATAAAGCACTGTAACTGTTTACAATCAAGGAGCGTTTTTTAAAAAAAAAAAAAATTCAAACATTAGAGGGTTGGTTTTTTTTCCACTCGAAGGCTTGTGTTTTGCTTTACTGGTGCGATATATGCTGGTTCTCATGAGCTCACTAGTGGTGATAATTAGTGAGTGCTGAAAGATATGTCTAGCAAATTACTGTGATTGATTTCACTAATTAATTATAAGCTCCGAACCGTGGCTTTTACTCTTTCCCGATTTCAATTCGCCAGAAACGGAGGTGTGAGAATTCCGCAGAACAAACAAGGCACTCACGGTGAACCGGAGCGATTACCAAAGGTGATGTTTGTCTAAACTGAGCTTAGTGGCAAAATACAGAAATAAATAAATAAATAAATAAATAAATAAACGAATGAATAAAACCGTGCAGGGCAGACACGGGGGTTAACTGTGGCCTGGTTCTTCTTCCACATAAATGACTATTTTTGGTTTTAAGATTAGGGTGCTGGGGAAAGGGTGTAGGGTTCAAAATGGGAAGTCCCCAAGGTGTTCCTGACGTTTTCTGAGTAAACAATCTAACCTTCGATTTGAATAAACAGACGTTTCAAAAGCAAACTATTTCTAAAATGTAGCAAGACTGCTGTATCCTGGAATTGAAAACGTTCTTGCTTACCTTCCGTGCGGCATGAAGGTCGAAGAACGGCTTGTTCCTGACGCTGAAAGGCTCTCTGGTCTTGTCGATTTGGCCCATCTTGATTTTCTCGGAGCGAGGGAAGATGATTTCCTTCTCTATACACAGCAGCCGTCTGCTGAAGTCGCACTGACCCACCGGCTGGCCCTGCCAAACAACCGACATTCGATATTAATTTCATTTCACGGCTAATGGTTTGTTTAAAAGCAATTAGCCTATGCTCGAAAGGAAAAAAATAAATAATTACACACATCCATGCAACTACAGTAACATATCGCTCTTAATTTACTTTTACCATGACAACACTTTTACATTTCCCTGTGACAAACAGCCAAAGCATATTAAGCTCTCTGTGTGTGTGTGTGTGTGTGTGTGTGTGTGTTCCCTTCAGTATATTAATTTTGTGGCTCTGTTTTGGTTTACTTTCCTAATGTCTTTTTTTAAATCATCATATATTTAGTATTTTCACCCAAATCTGCTTAAAAGGCCAAGTGGAATGTGTTGCCGAGCAAAAACTGACAGGATTCGCGCTGTTAAATTTCCATGCCATTACGGGAACAAGTCAACAAGTCTCCGCTTTAAAAAAAAAAACAAAAAAAAAACCTTCTTGTAACATCCTGAACAGCGCTCGGGTTTTATATCCGTGTTAGCCAACGTTTTAAAACTGCCATGATGAGCTGCGTTCATTTTGATCGTCTCGTTAACGTCGAGCGACGTAAAGAGACGAAAGCGAGAGGGAGCTGGTGATGGAGCGACTGATTAGAGCTGAACTAACTTGTATCGCAGATGTTCCACAACACACTAAATGTAACTGTAAACGGATAAAAAAAAATGTTTTTTTTTTGTTTTTTTTTAAAAGAATGACATATTGCACATTAATAAACAAATTTGTTGGGGTATAGAAGGAATAACACACTTTGGGGCATGCAGTTACTGGAAAATAATCACACAGGAAGTCCGCTTTACAATGTTCCAGATCACAGCAGCTTGCCGTTGATGTTTTTTTCTACGACAGCATGCGCCTGAAGGTTTTACTCCCGGTGGTAAAGTAACCTTTAAATGGTAACCACCCAGAAAATCCGACTTAACAGAAGTTGAGCTGGAGAGGACCCCGTGACCCATCGCTCGTATTCGGTGCGGGTCGGTGTGAGTTTGCAGACCGCTGAGAAACAGACCTGCTGTTACGACTACCACGGATTTGTGCATTTAATCAGTCTCTGGCTCTAATCGGTGGTGGCAGCCGTCTCCATGGCAACACTATTCCTAAGTCGTGGCTGTCTCACGTCTGCTTTTCCGTGACCCCGGGGGACGACTTTTGACCGCCGGCGAAAGGGCGCACGGTCAACATTCGACAAGGGACGACAGCTTGTGTGCTTAGAAAAACAGATATAGATGCAAATGCAGACATGTTTGGAGCTCAAACATTATACAGTTAGCGCTGTAATGAAATGTAACACGGCCAATAAATATCACCTTTTTACTCCCAGACAAGTGCAATTCCTGTGAGACCCTAACCCTTTCAATACGCCAGTGTTTGTATCTTCTGCATATTGTTAAGTACGCATGTATTATAATGACTACAGAACCACACGGTCCAATCTGGTATTCAATGATAGATGTTCGCACACTGCAGTTAAAGACTGAATGAATCTATCGCCTGGTTGGTTTCCAATCTTCAACCTCTGTAGCTTCGGATTCCTGTTCCTGACTGACAGGAGTCGAGTTTTCACGTATGGTGTGTCCGGAGATGCTTTTCTGCTCACCGTGGTTGTAAAGAGTGCTTATTCGATTTACCGTAGCCTTCCTGTCATCTCAAACCTGTCCAACCGTTCTCCTCGGACCTCTCGCATCAGCAAGGCGTTTCCACTTACAGAACCGCCGCTCACTGCAGGTACTCTGTTTTGTGCATCATTCTGAGTAAATTCCAGAGCGATCGGGAGTTTCTAAAATACTCTTGTTTAGCGCAGTCTTTCACGGCGATGTTTGTTGGCAAATGAGACGTTTTAGCTGTACTCATGTTCGACGCACGTGAATCGAAGAGGGCTTTGGCTGAACGCGCGCCGTGATGACGTCACATGGCGTGTCTTGGCCCAAGTCTGCAGAAAATCGGCGGTGATATTGAAAAATTGCAAGCTCCTCGGGATATTCGTTTCTGTGATTGCAAAAACCTGGACAGACTGTCTAGAAACAAAGAGTACTAGTGGATACAAGTAAATATGTACAGACAGAAATATAATTTTTTATTACAGTTTTTTTTTTCTTCCATTTTTCCTGTGGCTGAACCTCAAATTGCGTGCACTACGTGGAATGCACAACATTTGGCAACCACTTTATCCCTCATGCATAAAAATTTATGCAGATACAGGTCAAGTGCTTTAAAATGTTCTCATCAAACAAATTCAGATGATGCTGGAAAAGCAAAGAATGTGCAGGTCCTGGAGGATTTTTCTGAAGAACAGTGGGCAGTTTAACTGCTCAGGACAAACAAGGGACTCATGAACAACTCTCACAAAACATAAACACAGTCGTTGATCATCCAGGTAACGACACACAGTATTAAAAATCAAGCGTGTGTAAACTTTTGAACTGGGTAATTCTGATCAATTCAGCTATGATCTTGTTACGTGGACTATATGTGAACATCTGTTATGTGAAATAGCTTATTCAGGACAGAACTAAATAAACAACAACATGGGATTTTTATGATCTGTCTTTTTTTGTATTAACAATGTTAAGATTTAGCAGATTCTGCAAGGGGTGTTCAAACTTTCGAGCACAACTGTAATCGTTTACATGCAAAGTGGTACAGAGCTACAGAAGCATCTACTGCATCGTTCAAACCTCTGATGTCTAATCCCTTAATATCTAAGGGATGCAGAGACAGAATGGCAAAATAATTACAGATGTGTGTGTGGACTACAGATGTGATGTGGACAATGCAATCGATTTTCAATACCTACAGCACATAGACTAGAGAAAGTGAATGAAAAGAAGGAGTCAAGAAAGGCATACTGCCAACATGCTTGGCATTTATTAATAAGGATTTACCAGCGGTGTCATTTATCTAGTGTTGTAAGGTGTCGAATAATACAAGGGAAAAGAAAATGAGAAAAAGAGAAAACGTGTCACGCTGCACAGCCTCGTCAATTCCAACCTTCTGAAAATTCATGAGCTTCATGTTTAACAGTCTACTGGCATTTAAAATTCAGCACATTCCCGACTGACAAGGCGTCGTCAAACGCCATCATCTAAAGGCTCCTACACTCCAGAGGAAAGGATCGATTCTCCCACTCAGGAAGGAAGAAGCAATTCTGAGGAGCTTCCCAATAAATTGTTAAAAGGGTTCAAAGTCCCTCTGTTTCCCACAGTAAGTGTTTTTTATTTATTTATTTTTATATTTTAAATGCTCAGGTAGAACTGAAGATCAGCACGAGTTGTGGAGAACTGGGGATTTCCATTTCGAAGAAGAATAGCTATGTTCAAGAGCCCAACCTGGCAGAGCTGGGTTTGGAACTAACAACCTTTTAATTATTAGCCCAAAGCCTTAACCACTGAGCAAGGACGTGCTCAAACAAGCTGCATTAACACCTGAACAGAAACTTCAACCCTGAACCCACAGATTAAGAGTCTCACTGGCAGGTGAATGCTGTTTCAGATGTTGGTTGAGTTTATGAATGGATTCGCCATTAGACAGAAACGTGGATCGCCATTACACGTGTATACAGACGTTACAGAGACAAATATTATACACTTTACCTGGCTGCTACAACAATAACTGCTATGCCCATATTTGGTATACGCTAATCTGCTGAATACTCAGTCATAGCATGTTATGTTTACATTTATACCACTTTTAAATTACATTGTTACTCCTGGGCATGTATCTTCTGCACTACCTGTTATATCAGACACTTCCACGTTAAAACCGTGTACTGTTCGGCGCTACACTGTCACTTACTGTGCCCATTGTCCTGTTTTAGTAGTTACTGTACCATCCTGTGTTTTTAGCACACGTCTTCACGTGCACTTTGTGTAGAATGTCTGTAGATCTTATTTAGTTCTGTGTCGTCTCATGTGATTAGTGCGTTGTTTTAATGACAATTTGGTTGAAATGACAATAAAGCTACTTGAACTTGAAATAAAGCTTCGAAGGAAGTAGCAGAGGTCTTTGGTGCCTCCAGTGGGCTCACGACAGTCAGCTTGCATTGCTAATCTGCCAACAAAGCTAGTACAAAGCCTAGCATGTAACATGTCAATCAAACCAAAATACGTTTTCTACAAAACACAGAACGATTACGAGCGACGTGAGCGAGAGCGGAATCAAGGTTTCCTACCTATCGGAAGTGTTGGCACCCAATGGCATCTGCCGTCTTGGGAGGAAAGTCTAAGGACAATATAAGCATGCTGCTCATAGTAAAGTCCAGGACCGAATAATAAATTAGCAAAAAAACTCATTTATTTTTTGCTCGAGTGTTTGCTTGGCGCTTGCTTGAGCGGCGTTGCACAAGACAGGGGCTTTGTTCGATTAAAAACCTCACACTCAGACGTGCTGCGCCAGGATGCCAAGAACACCCTGTAAGAAGGTAAGGAAAGAAGATTTTCACTCCTGGAATTAAACTGCAAATGCCTTTAAAAAAAAAAAAAAAAAAAAAAAAAAACTTTCAGATTAGCCCCCCCCCCATTAAGAAAGATCCTGCTAGAGTTGAGCAGTGCAGCAGTCGACGTGCAAAGCCATGGCCATTACTTTCAATTCATAACGAGCACATTAACCACATGAAGGCTCTTAAATTGTTGGCAGTATTTAACAAAAAAAAATAATAAGTTCTTCGAAATGTAATGTGATGAAGATCTTCAGGCCTTTGTTTCTTCAAACCAAAAAATAAATAAACACAGCAGATGCTAAAATGGCGGACACAGAAATGAATGACTACCAAGCAAAGAAGGGGAACATTTTGGAGATCATCATGTACGTCTAATATGAGATTGAAGAGACAGGCTGGCACCAGTTTAGCCAAAAGGACCCAACCGATCAATATCCCGCTAAGCACATGATCAGCTTTCCCAGACAGATGTGGGCTTTATATTGATCGCGCACGTGTGGTGACGGCTCATTCGGCGTTACTGCAGTAAGACAATCATAAGCTCATTGTACAGGTCTACAGAACTAGTCTTCTAAAAAAGAGCAGCCAAAGCTATTTGGCTATTTAAACTGTGTGGAATATAAAATGGCAGAAAGTTGCTCTTAATGCTAAGAAATGGGCTAGGATTTGGTAAAGAACACAAATGGAATAATCAGCCGCATGGCAAAGAAAAGGACAAAGCTATTGATGCCATGCTAAGCGCATGATCAGCCTCCCTGGTGGCTGCACGCTCCTTATTGATCGTGTGTGTGTACTGGAGATGACTGCTCTATCGTCTTTAAGCCAGCTCTCGCTTGGTGTTCAATAGCACTTCAGAAAGAAAGGAAATACATTCGTCAGGCTGCGACCGATTCACATTTCGCACATGATTTTACAAGGGGGAAAAAAAAAAAAAAAAAAACGTTTTACATAGAGGTCTGACTAGCCAGTCTTGCTCGCTCTAGAATACCTGTACATGCTGGATGTTGAGCTCTGAAATGCCGACATCTCCACTGGATAATTTGCGGATCGTTATAACACACTTAAAACTGAAGACACCTGATGAACTGGGTCAAGGATGCTCATCTGACTTCACTGTCTCAGACATGAAAAAACATTCTGAGACGTGAACTGGATCTCGAAATTAGACTACTTAAAAGGTGCACATACTTTTTTAATAAATGTACAGTTTTCCAGCTTTAAATACACTGTTTTGTTCCCCTCTGTAACACTGATCAAAAATAAATGTAGTGAAGCTGACTGTTATTACAACCAAGTACTTAAGATGTAATTATACTCAAAAAAAAAAAAGTACTGTTAAAGCAGACCAAGTAGGGAGTGATGACAGTTCCTTACCTTCCACCAGCGGTGATTTCTAATAAGAACCCAAATAAACCAACTGTAAAGAACCGCAAATGTAAGTTATTGTAAGTGAAACCTTCATCATGGCCCATAGAAATTATTACTTCAAGAAACTTTGCATAATTTTAGTAATATTTCTCATTCATTATTATTATTATTGAATTGTAATAAAATTAAATAAAAACTGGTCTAAATTTCAAACGTTTCCACAAATTTAATACCTGCCCTTTAGCTGTACTAATTTGCAGGTTGTAGTAAATCACACTGGGGGCGCTAAATGAACGATGAAACTATTTCCATTAACGTCACCCTTTATTTGATAGAAACGTAGAAACGTCCCAAGCCGTGCTATATTGCTCAATACACAATCCCCCATAGATCCGGTTAATAAACCAGCTTGCACGTTTCTAATTTATAGTGTGAATGTCTCTCCGAACGCAAATAAATCAGGACCTTAATGATGTCCTAAAGGTACACAAACGTCTGCGTAAACTCCAGTAATGGAAATTGCAGCGTTGTATACCAATCGAAACACATGCAGAGATGTGAGACTCGAATACGTCGGACGAATGTGCAAAACTGTTTGGAAAAACTACTGCGCAGTTCAGACGGCTTTAGTGATGCGCTTTACATAATCCCGGCTTGAGCTGAATGACTGACATTAGAACCCGGGCAACCTCTGAGCTTCAAATCAAATCGAATAAAGACAGAGCAATTAACCGCGACTAGAATCTGAAGCAAGAAAAATGTCACGAGTTTTCTTCACTGGTAAATTGGATTAAACTAAAAGGGTAAATACATGCTAATCCAGGAAGGTGTTAATCAATATGGAAATACAGCATTGTACATGAGAGCTTGTTCAAATGAATGGAAATTGACAAAACGCAGGGTGTTGCACAACAACCCAGATATAGATACATCTTTCGTACAAAGCTAAGTAATCCAAGTAAACGCACACAAAATAAATTGTCATATACACAAAGTAGGGTAAACGAGATGATGTATGGGCCAGCAATTTTAAACAGGAAATTAGGCTAGAGACAAATATGGCGCTCTTTAATCAAGGAACTTTAAAGCAATATGAAGTTCACAATTAACCTACACAGCAAAATGATCACTTGAATGATAATGAGTCTTTATTCTTTTCTTCGCATACCCCAGCATGTCAGGAAGCTGGGGTCAGAGCGAATGATACAGTGTCCCTGGAGCAGAGAGGGTTAAGGGCCTTGCTCAAGGGCCCAGCAGTGGCAGCGCTGGGGCTTGAACCCCCGACCTTCTGATCAGTAACCCAGAGCCTTAACCACCATTCAGACGATCTGGCTCAGCCCTCCGCTGAGTCTTAAGATGCATGTGCTGTACTCAGGCTACTGTTGACTCTGAGCTTTTATGTGGCTGATGCTAAATAATTAATACCCACCTCACAGATTTGGGTCTTAGTGAAAAGGACACGTTAGTGCAGTGGAAGCATCGTATCTCTGGCTCTTAAGTAAACCAGGTTAAACCAGCACATGCAGAAAGCACTGGCGGCTTGTACGTAGGAGCAGCCATTATATCAGTCGTTCAACAAGTGTTCATCTTTATCATGCCCTCATTTGCAAACCCATACATTTTAAAGTCCACTGAAGTACTGACTATATCTTTTGAGTGACTGACGATTAAAAAACAAACAAATGCTGCTATGTGCCGATGTTCCACTGCTCACCATTGGGGTGGGACAAAAATGGGAACTGCAACAAGCTCTAATACAGGCCCAAAGGGGCAGGAATCATGCTGCCCCATGCTTGAACATTTTCAGCCGAGGACAAGCAACAGAAGGATAGTTAATGACAGAGTTGCCAGGTTTGTGGTTTTTATGCCCAATTGGGCTGCAAAGATCTCGTTTTTATAGCAAAGAATCAGAAGTAAATCCTACAGATTTTCTGCAAAGTTCAGACAGCATGTCTATGATGTTCAGAACCACATCTGTTGTAAGACATATTGGAAAAAATGAAAGAGGGAAAGAGGGATTATTGAGTGGATAATGTCCACACATGATAAATGCGTGTGCGCCAGGGTGACCTGGTTTCCCATGCATCTCAGAAAAAGAAGAAAAATGTGAGAACCTTTTCCAATGTTTGATTTTTTTTTTTTTTATAGGTATTTTAAGGGTTTTGAAAGGTAGGAAATGTTCCTGAAACCTATAAACCCTGGTTAATGATGTATAAAGAAACACTTGCTGTCTCAAACACAGGTGCACAAAGGTACAGACTCCAAGCTGGATGACTGCATGTTGTCGACTCTCAATATTATGTTGTTTTCATCAATAACACTGACTTTATCCATCCATCCATCCATCCATGTTCTGTACTGCTTATCCTACACGGGGTCGTGGGGAGCCTATACCTATCGCACACTCATTCACACACTACGGACAATCTGGAAATGCCAATCAGCCTACAGTGCATGTCTTTGGACTGGGGGAGGAAACCGGAGCACCCAGTGGAAACCCCCAAAGCGCAGGGAAAACATGCAAGCTCTGTGCACATGGGGCAGAGGAGGGAATCGAACCCCCAACCCTGGCAGTGCGAAGCAAACGTGCTAACCACTAAGCCACCATCCGCCCCACCACAATGACAGTTTAAAGCCTAGCAAATAAAGCTGTGACCCTGAGAGTAGGTGATCTACAGTGACATAAGGTGACCAGAGGAGACGGTTAGCAAACAGACGCAAAGCTATGTAGCTAATTCTACTTACCCAAATGTAGCTAACTCCACTAGCTATGTACACTCAGAGGAACCAATGATGTCTGTTATATTTCTTCTTGAAGTCTTGATTTAATGACAGATGATGTACGACAGGATAAGATTAAACCATGGTTAAAGGTTTTGCGCATCAAACAGTAATTAGGAACTAGCGTTATCAGCAGGGAACTAAAAAATAACGGACCCCACACAACATAGGACTGGTCGGAGGACTCTTTCAGGCCAATCAAGAAAACCTCCGTTCAAAGGCCACTCCATGTCGAGAGAATAAATGGTCGCATGATGTTTGCTAGGTAACATGAACACAGGGTCAAATTGGTGGTTCTGTATACATTCTGTATGCAGCCATGTCTTTTGTAGCTCTAGCAGCGAAGTACACCGAAGACTACCAGCAGTATACTAAAGACGGAAACCCCACAAGCGACTAACTAAGCGCAACGTAAGCGAAACAATGCTGCTGGTGTGAATGTAGCTTAAATGTACGCGTGTCGAATAACCCAGACTTATTCTTTGAATGAATAGTTGATCCGCTAAGATTAGCCGTCCATCCCAAATGATTGTACTGAAATGTTAAAGATAGGATGCGTGGCAGCTCTGAACATATCTCTTGTCTCACAAGGAGCATGGCGCTAAATGCTGCAATCCTGCCGACATCTCAAATAACCAAGCGCTGTCTCTCTGATGCCATCAACTCGCTGCTGTTGCTTCTCCACACTGCAAAAAAAAACAAAACAAAAAAACCCCTAATGCACACTGACATTTTGCTGCAGCATGGAGACACAGCCACGGGCCAAACAAACAAATGAAGACTTTCTTCCCAACATTCAGGCTCTTGGAGTCTAGAACTGCAATTTAATGACTGACTTGTCAGTCTCCATCTGTTATGCAGAATGCCATATCTAATAACTTCATTACGGCTCACGGACAACAACTAAAGAGTCCTTTTTCTGGGCCTGGCTCCATGTAACCGAGAAAATAAATTGCAGTTTAACTTTAATTACCCTTGAAAACAAAACATACTAATTATCGCCGAAAACCAGCACTGACCCGGAGTCCCCACTTCTTCCAAGCGTCACATTTTAAGTGATCTAAAGAAATTATAGCTACAGGATTGGATTTGAGGCAATCAGCCATGATTTGGAACCGCATTACTTCATTATCTAGATAAAGACAATAAAACTCTTATATTTGAATAGCATGGCTATAAGTACGTTTATATCAGAGGGGCTATGCACACCATTATTGACATGTCATTACATTTCGCTTATCCAAAGCGACTTATGGTTAGTCACTAATCACGTTACCTGTGTACTCTTCTTAGTACAGCAGTGGTTTTGCTAGTCTTACCTGCCTGCGATTTTGCCCACAGCTTGACAACCAAGTTATAAGGTGAAATTTGGCTCAAGAATGATCAAGAGTGCCTTTGCTGGTATTGTAATGAGCTCGCATGAGATTTTCAGCTGTCACTACCTACATCAGGCATATACAGTATCTGCAAAAACCACTAATGAGAGTCAACTTTGTGCTGTTAGTATTTGTTTTACTTGGTCTGGTTTCCACTGGAAACCAGAGCCATGTACATTTGTGTGTCATCGGCATACGCCTGAGTAAGACTTGAGTGTTCTGTTATTCGGCCAACAGTTAATATGGTAAATGGTCTGCACTTATATATCGACATTTTAACCTTAGCAGTTCCTTAGCGCTCCCACTCGCACACCAATGGCCACAGAGCAACCATGCAGGGTAGCTTGTCTGCCATTGGGAGCAACTTGGGGTTCAGTGTCTTACCCAAGGATAGTTCGGCATGTGGATTCACGTGGGCCAGGGATCAACCCACCAACTCTGCAATTAGTGGACAACCCGCTCTACCACCTGAGCCACAGCCGCCACACAAACATGGATACTGGGGGTCCTCTGTGGATGATCCACTTCTGATGAAACACTCAGTCTCAAGCTTAAATAATGCTAGCTAGCTGTATTAGCTGTGAGCTTAGCAAGACATGTTGATTGTAAAACTCACCTGTTAAATCTTGCTTTGCTGCCAAGAGTTGCCTTCCCACGCTAACCAGCTAATATTAGCCACAATCTGTGTGGCTCATGGGGTCTTGGGAATGATCTGCCCAATAGATATAGATTTTTGCTAAGCAATAAAAAAGAAAAGAAGGGACAGTGCTAACTGACCTAATAATAAATAACCAGCCACCAATCAGCAATAATCTAGTAGTGTCTATATGCTATGAAGAGGTCAGAATCAGGACTGGAATCACTGGAAACAAACACAAAATGCTATTTTGCTGCAGCTTGGTATTGTGGAGACACACAAGAGCTTGATAATAACAAAGAAACAAAATTATAACCAAAATAACCCCCCCAAAAAAGCAGTCCCCAGACTACATTGTAAGAATGTCACATTCTCCTAACTTTAATAGTATCGAGTGTATAGATTAATTTGATATCACATAGCACAGCACTTTTTTTTTTTTTGCTTTAAAATATTAAATAAACGACTTGTTCAGTTGATAAACTCATAAATGCATGCAGGCAAGCCAAATTTCAATTGAAGAAAAAAAAATTCCAATCTGTTCTCACGTTTACAATTTCACGCTCCACCTGTTTTAAGAGCATTGCGTGTATAGATAAACATTTGGCTGATATTGGACGGGCAGGCTCGCCCCCTGGGGAAGCAGCGCTCTGTGATATTTTTATAAATACATAAAAAAAAAAAAAATCTGTGTTCATACCTGGGGGCTACTTTCCGAGTCCCAGCCTGATGTGAAGGCAACAAAAGGCCATAATAAAGGGGCTGTGATCGATGTGTGGAAAGCCCAGCATCCAATATGAGCACCATGCAGAGACCCTGACATTTGGGGCTCGATGTGTCTGTGACACGGACAGACAAAGACAGATAGTGGCGGCTGGAGAAACACGGGTTGCGCATAGATCCTAGAAGACTCTCTAGCTCTGTAACGAGAACCGGAGGTGTTCCTCTAAGTGCCAGACACTGATAAGAAAATGTTGCAAATATTTATGCAGCTAAATGGCCTAAAGAGAAATGACGTGTCACTAACAGAACTGCTAATTTAATTCGCATCATTACTCTTTTGGAAAGAAAAAAAAAAAATCATTATCTTCGTGTCTTCTCTGCAGGTAGACTGAGTAAAATAGTGTGCACAGGATAACTGCCAGGATCAGGAGCGATAACGGAGCAGTGAGGATAATTATTGCATGAGAGAACAATTCAATGCATTCCTCTCTCATTTGCGATTACAGTGACCTCCAACTGAACTCGAAATTCTTTAATGAGACGTTTTTGCTTGAGTGCTGTCAAAAGCCACGTAAACGCTGTAGAGGCTCGTGTAAAGAACCGGAGATTTTGTTCGATATCAGCAGTGCGACTGAACAATCAGGGCGGTAACGGCTCAGCCGTTAATGCCGGGTTCACGCTGTATGATTTTGGCCACGATTTGGACGTCTGAGACAAATTTCCAGAATACTAAAAGATTCCTAAAATCCTAGGCCAAAATTTGTAGTCTTTGATCGCTAGTTTGACGTGTTCCCCGACAGACGATTAACGGCCGCCGCGATCAAATTTTTCCTCTGTTTAAATTCTGTCAGTGTCAGAAGATTTCAGGCCTGTAGTGTGGCTTCTGGGAGCAGTGGTGGCTTGGGAGTTAAGGCTCTGGGTTACTGATCAGAAGGTCAGGGGTTCAAGCCCCAGTACTGCCAAGCTGCCACTGTTAGGCCCTTGAGCAAGGACCTTAACCCTCTCTACTCCAGGGGGCGCTGTATCATGGCTGACCCTGCGCTCTGACCCCAGCTTTCTGACATGCTGGGGTATGCGAAGAAAAGAATTTCACTGTGCTATAATGTACAGGTGACCAATAAAGATCACTATCATTATCACTATAATTCTCCGACGCCCTACGAGTCTTCTTGCGTGCGTCCGTTTTTCACGTCTTGACTGTCGTACAGTCTGACATCAATGACCACTGAGATCCTACAGTGGGGCATGGCTCACAGAGGGGATCATGTGGATACAGTCTGACAAGCAACAGTCACAAAGGACTATTAAAAATCGCACACTGTGCACCCGGCTTAAGACGTTGGATTCCTGAATGGAAGGTCATGAGTGCAAACCCCAGCACCACCAAACTGTCACTGTTGGGCCCTTGAGCAAGACCATTAACCCTCAACTGCTCAGATGTATAAATGAGATGAACGTAAGTCGCTCTGGATAAAAGTCTCCACCAAACTGTATAACTGCAACACTCTTTATCAGGCTAAGCTCATGGCCATGACAGCATTTGAAAGCTCGGTTCTTGTTTTCACCCATCTCACGACTTTGTACAATGCCAAGGCTTGTGGATTAAAACGCTGCAGTGTTTGTATGGAGGGAAAGAAACTCGCAGACTGAACGCGGTGTTCATTCAGTGTGCCTGGCTACAGGATTCAAAAGGCATTCACACAGAGAGCAGTACACCAATCAGCAGTCAAGGCTGCGTTTAATAATCAGAATTTATTCGCTCATTTTCCCCCAAGGAGAATGCAGAGAGACTGGCAATTCATATTAACCTTGGATGAAAAATGAAAGGATTCAAAAAAAAAAAAATACTGTACATACCGCAGAGAGACGATATATAGTCCTGATATTCAGCCGTGACCCTGAGTTTGTCTCTTTCACGCTTTTCAAAAATGCCAAGAAGACAGGGAGACCAGAACGGCTCGAAAAATTTGACCGAATTGATTATGCTCGATTATCAAGACGTGTATTCATCATCAGTCTATGCGAAGAGTTTTGGTTTCTTAAGGCATGGCTCTGAAATCTCTGGCTCTTGAAACGTCTCGCTCATTGCCTCCGTTTATGAGCACTGCGGAGTAAGTGAGGACGTTGGGGGAAAAGACTAATAACCAACTGTTCTCATATGAGGAGCTTATGAGGATGTACAGACAAAGTAAAGATAATATGTTCTATGAGGACATATGCTGTTCCAGGAGGATAGGGTAATAAAACTAGAGATGCACCGATACTAAATTTCTCAGCCGATCCCGATAACCGATAGTTCTGCCTCTTATGCCTTCTACTAAATGAAGAACAATTAATTCCACACTTCTGAAAGAAATGCAAATAAAAACGTTATTCTCTCCATTTCAACAAGCTGTTTCACAGTAACTGGTCTCATCAACAGAAAACACATTACTCTAATTAACATGAACTAAATTCTGAAGATTAAAGTAAGATTATTAACTTATTGAGTGTTATTAATTCATATTAACATCGACTGAATTGTGAAAAACCTCCCGTTAGTCTCACATTCACTCTCCACAAACAAAAACATTTCTACTCCATCACTGAACATTAAACTGGTAAAATATAATATCAACTTTTTTGTATATTAACATTAACTGGATATGAAATATACTACTCTGCAAAAATATTTTTTCTGTAGAATATATACTTTTTTGTCAACTCATCTTCATTTAAATCTTTCAGCGGAGTACTGGTGCTTTAATTCAGCGCGAGCAGCTTGAGAAGCACGGGGGAAGAAAAAAAAAATTATACTCGACGCCGAAACTCCCGCTTCACTGCTGCTCACTTCCGGTGTAAAATGTTAACAGTGCGGCGATTATAGAGATTACAAACTTTGGATGTTTTTAAACTATCGGCTGATGGCCCATAGCATGAAAAATAGCCTTTACATCGGTGCATCTCTAAATAAAACCCTTTAACAAAATTACCTGAGGGATCCCGAGTGGCGCAGCAGAAAAGCGTTGGCCATCTGTCACCGGGAGCAAAGGCAGTGAAATTGGCTGTGTTGTCTGGGTGGGAAGGAAGGCATAATCTCTCTCCCCTGTCAATTACAGCAACGCTAGCCAATCACTGGCGTCTGTGAGCTCGTGTATGCGGAAGAGGGCAGATAGTGCTTTCCTTCAAGTGTGCATGAGCAAAAGATGTGGTTGGCTGGCTTCATGTGTGTCTCAGAGGAAGCACGTGTAAGCCATCACCCTCCCCGGTCGCGAGGTGGCTGGTGAGTGAGAATTGGCGGGTGACTAAATAGAGGAGAGATTAGGAAAGAAATGCACTGATATGTAGCAAAACTCACATGATATTCACAGTACTGTATCGTCACTGTACATCGGCTCATGTGAGCAGCAGTGGAGATGTTAAATCACTGCTTTATGGTGAACTGGGTCTGAACAGCTCCTAGGTGAAGAGATACTGGACAAACTCAGACCTGCACTTTGAAAGCAACAGGGTGGAATTTTTTTATTTTTTTTTTTTTTGGAGTTTATGAATTAGGAGAACGAAAAGACTTGGACAAGAGGTACTCCGCATGCATTTACATTTATTCATTTGGCAGACGCTTTTATCCAAAGTGTCTTACAAATGAGGAAATACAAGCAAAGCGATATATCAAGCAGAGAACAATACCAAGTAGTGCTACCATACAAGATATATAATTGAGTTCTAGAAGAAGCGAAGTACGCAGAGTAGAGGTGTAAGAGCAGGAGTAATTTTTTTTTTTAGGGGTTAGTTATGTGTTCACGGAAGAGATGGGTTTTTAGCTGTTTTTTTGAAGGTAATGACAGATTCTGCTGTCTGGATTGAGGTTGGAAGTTCATTCCACCACTGAGGGACAGACAGTGTGAAGTTTCTGCTGCAAGCTTTATCATACCAAGATAATCCATCCAGAGATAGAAGACAAACGGTCTTCTGATGGTCTTACACTGGATCAAAAGAACAGCATTTTACTTGGTGCATTAAAAGGTAAGAAGTGGTCATAGTAAAAAGCCATGTGTAGAAGAGAGATCCACCAAGAGGGGCTTCAAACAGAAAATCGTCTGGAGATGAAACAGCTCTTCAAGTCCAAGGCACAAAAATTGCTCATGGTCTCCGCTGTCAATCACAGCAACACTAGCCAATCACTGGCGTCTGGGTGTACATTAAAGGGCAGACAGCTCTTTCCTCTAAAGCTGTGTGATACTGTAGAGATACTTGGTGGGTCAAAATTGGCAAATGACTAAATTGGGAGAGTTTTATGATTATATTGTGAATAAAAATCAGATTGAATCATAGACGGCCTCTGAGGTTCCCACTCCTACCATTGACGCCAATGTAGTCAAGACAAAGCTAGAGGATGTGTTTAGTTCACTCTAAAAACCAGAAACGTTACACTACTTAATCACTCATGAGAGTGGCACAAGAGACGGCCATGTTTTAACAACCAAATCTGTCGGCTTAGTAAATAGAACAAACCTCTTATCTCAGCAAACAGAGATTGAGTATTCCTCCCTGCCCTCTGAGAGATACTCACGGTTATTTTGATGATGTCGTAGATGAGATATCGTGGGATTGGCTGTCCGTTCACTTTGTCAACAATCATCTCCTATTGGAGACAGAGAGAGAGAGAGAGACGGAGAGAAAGAGAAACAGACTGTGAGAAACAACGGAGTGAAAAAAAAAACGCTTATGATTCTATGCACACCTTAGGGCAGGAAAATTATTTCAGCATAGAACACATTTCTCTTCAATTTGACTGAACAGCCCAATTCTCAGAAGATAGGAGTCAGCCTGAGAGAGAAATGAGAAAATGAGAAAATGAGAAAGTGTGTGTGTGTGTGTGTGTGAGCGAGAGAGAAAGAGTGTGAGAGATAAGGAAAGAAAGTGCTCAAATTGAGAATATCGCTCTTGAAAATGGTTCAACGAACCACAGCTTAACTTGTACATTGTGAAGTGTCAAGTCATCCGTTGTGACTGTCGCAATTATTCCCCTGCCTTCGCGGTAGGATACTTGTTATTACAGTCAGGAAGCTGTTTTACTCTGTCTGGAGGGCAAGACTAGAAACTGATAACACACCGACCTAATGTTGGGTCAAGAGGACCAAATCGGTTTATATAGCTTCTGTAACTCAAGCGAGAACAGGAACTTCATTCGCAGATGTTCCAGACCATTTAAAGTAACTAAAAATGAATAAAGCGTACAACGTGGTGATATTTAACGAATAACAAATATTTTCGTGATGACAAACTGCTGTGGTATAAGAGGAATAAAACACTCTGGGATGTGCACTTCAGGGTTGTACATGCATCACAGCAACCCATCATGCTTACGGCAAACGTCATGACGACCCTGCTTTAAGAACTAAAGAAGTCACAGTGAGAGACAGGAGCCAATTAGGGGTAAATAAATACATGCATACATACATATATAAATAAAATATAGCTGCAAGAAGCAATTATGGGGCCAAACACCACGGAGGCAAAGTAAGGATCTAAGCAAACATCAAAACATTACTGACAGTTTGGTTTGGTCTATCATCACCAATTCCATAAATTATGGACTGAAGATGAGGAGTCGATTTTGGTTCAAATCGGACGAACCGTAAAAAAAAAAAATATATATTCTTTTTCATATCTCGTGAGCACTAGGTGGCGCTGTTCCAAAACTGTGCAGGTACCCTCAAGTCATGATGGCTATGACGCATATAATCAGTTTGTTCTGGATACTCTAAAGCAGGGGTGGGCAATCTTATCCGGAAAGGGCCGGTGTGGGTGCAGGTTTTCATCGCAACCAAGCCAAAGACACACCTTAATCTATTGAAAGCCAATATCAACTGATTAAACAGGTGGAATCAGGTGTGCCTCCTGCTTGATTGGAATGAAAACCTCCACCCACACCGGCCCTTTCCGGATAAGACTGCCCACCCCTGCTCTAAAGCGTTACGGAGTTATAGCCTCACGTCTATTTCGGCATGCTCATCGTCAAATTCGTTCACGGGTTATTCAAGGACAGTTTGACCAATCAACTTGAATTCAGTAAATTTTTGTCACCATGGTCTGAAGATGATCTGATTCGATTTTCGTGAAAATCAGACGAGCGGTCTAGGAGCTCGAAAAAGTAGCTTTCCGAACGTCGTCGAATTCATTTGAGCATTATTAAAGAAAGGTTTGGTCTATTAAAAAGCTTTGAATAACTTTTTTCCAGCATGGTCTAACGATGAGTCAAACTTGGTGAAGATCTGATGAACCGTCTAGGACGAATATGAAAAAGTAGGGTTTTCAGAAAATTCTAATTGGCGGAAAATGAAACCATGGTATGCATTGAACTCGGCACGAGCCAGGGAATTTTTGTTTCTAGCCCTTACGGTTCAAAACTTATTAGCATAAACATGAGTGCCAATTTGAGTTGGTGGTGGTGCTAGACGGTTTGATTCGTTTGATGTGGTGCTCCAAATCTGATATGGCAACATTTCTGACTGTCGCCTAGCAGTGCGCCAAATTTCATAACTTTCCTATGTACGGTTGTATGGGCTTCCATAGACTCAAGAGCGGAAGAAGAATGAGAAGAAGAAGACATAACGATAGCAATAGGTGCCTTCGGTGCTTGGCCCCTAATAAACAAACAGGAGTTCAAATGAACGGAAAGGTCCGATATTATACTATAACGTGAAAAAAAAAAAAAAAGGATTCAGGCATTAGTAATTTGGTCTCGAATTTGGTCGGAGTTTGCATCGTTGAGAAGTTGAGCAAGAAAACTCATGATACTCATCCAGTGACTAACTGGAGGTGTTTCAGGAGTTTCTCCATAGTCATGTATTTCCACCTGGGATATACACCCATGCCAAACATTTTTTGAGACAATGTCCATTGTTAAAAGTTCTATACAAATAAAACTGAATTGAATTTTTTTGATAGATTTTTGAAACAAATACACAGATACAAAATATCTGGAGAACACAGACTGAAGGGAAATCTCCACACGGCATAGTTTTATACACGCTATATTTTTGCTATCCAGCTAGCGGTAGCGGGCTAGCTGTGTCTAACGGCCAAGGAAATCCGCACAGCTTTTTTCTTTTTCTAATTATAATTCACTCGCCAGCTACATATCGATCAAGCACATTTTCCCATTACCACCCCCCCATCGCAAAGACAGAAGTAAGCCGTACCTTTCAAACCGTTCAAGTCCAATTTTGTAGGAGACGGTTATAAGAGAAGCGAGCCTTTATCAATAACCTATTCAGTGAAAAGTGCACTGATTTGCCACTCTGGTGACTTCGAAACAGTGGCAGCAGGAAGCCATTACAAACATGGTGTGGGTCAGCAGAAGCAGCAGCTGGGCTCTGGATCTTCCAGAACATCTTTGGCTCACACAAGCTGTTATTTGGACTGCTTAATGCCGTTAAAATTAGCTCCATTAGTGCTATGGTGAATATGCAAGCATAGCTCACACACCGGAAGGAAGAAGGTCTATATTTATAGACCTCCGATTACATCAAAATGGCCCTCTTGCTCATCTAATGTGGAGCACGTGACCTCGCATCTGATCCATTAACTGGGGTCTCTGAAGCACGCCAGAAAATTCAGCTGAATCGAAAAAATAAGACGACACTTTCGGGTTTATGCTGAATAAACTCTTTCGTCATCCAGCTTTCACAGCTGATTAAGCCAGATTTCTGATTAGGTCAGACTTATCTGTCAAATCTAATTTTTATTAAATCTAAAACACCTGAAGTCAAGACGGCAAAATTGGCCGTGCTCTCTGGGTGGGAGGGACGACAGTGTCAATCACAGCAACTCTAGCCAATCGTGAGTGTCTCTGAGCTCATGTATGCAGAAGGGTTCAGACATTGCTTTCCTCAGAGTCTGTTGCGCTGCCCTGTGATGCGGCATGAACGATAGTAGGAAAAGATGAAGTAGCTGGCTTCACGTCTCAGAGAAAGCACGTGACCACATAGACACGCCGGTCATATACATTCGTTTGGCTAAAATGTTTTGTGAAAGGGTTTGGAAAGCTATTACAGGGCTGCAAACGTACCCCGTCCAGCAGCGTGTTGGAGAGGTGGATCCTCATGTCCTTCCGGTAAGGGAACTCCAGGTTGGCGACGTGGAAGACCGAGTTGTCCCTGTCGATCATGTACACCTCATTTCTGCCATCGATTAGCATCATATACCTGCAGGGTATTGAAAGGATCGTACGTAAGCTACACACGCGGTCATGGATAACCTGAAACCACGGCTACAATTATGGCTGTTTACAGCTAGAGAAATTTGTAGTCTAAAAAATATTACAGTTTCATGGTATCACAGTCCATTTAAAAAAAAAAAAAAAAACAAGCTGGTGGTGAAAATGTAAGGGGGGAAAAAAAAAACGTATGATGAAATCTTTGTACAAAAGTCTCTTTGGACATCCTTGTATATAACAAAAACCAAACGAGGGAAAAAATTGTTCTGGAGAATGACTTTTCCGTGAAATCGCTATCAATATCAGTGTTTATTACAGTGTCATTATAGAACAACCAACAACAGAAAGGTGTTTCATTTCGCTGTGTTCACCAAAAAAAAAAAAACTAATTTCTAGCTACAACGAATTTCTTGGAAAATAGCCCTACAGCTCAGTGACTTTTAGCTGATAGAGGAAATATATCGATACACTGCTTCCCTTCCTCTCGGCGAACTAGATTTTATAAACCCCATAAAGATTTAAATAAAGACAAACAGCACTGAGCAAGACAGTGTGCATTGCAGGCACTGTTGGTGCGGTTGTGATGGCAACAGACCAAATCACAGCTGGGCCAATAAACCTGACACACGACTCCTGACTTTTATCTGTGCTCTGTTGAAATATAACGTCATTACATTACAAATCGCGGCAGACTAAAAGATAGAAAACTACAGTAAACTTACTGAAAAGGAAAACCACACTCTTGGGACCTGAGCACAAGCAGATCTGAGCCCCCTGGTTAAAATGGCAGGTTTTTGTGACGTAAAAGAATGACGCCAAGATAAATCATGCCGGATCGTTTCTCTTTTGCAAAGTGAAAAACAATCGGAAACTTTTATAGGGGAAAAAATTAAAATACAAAACTTACAATAACCTAGTTGCATAAGTGTGCACACCCCTAAACTAATACTTTGTTGATGCACCTTTTGATTTGATTACGCCACTCAGTCTTTTTGGGTAAGAGTCTATCAGCGTGACTCATCTTGTTTTAACGTTATTTTTCCGCTCTTTCTTGCAAAAACTTTCTCCATCCGTTAAGTTATAAGTGTCTCTCCTGTGCACAGCCCGCTTCAGGTCACCCCACAGATTTTTAGTCGGATTCGGGTCTGGGATCTAGCTCTGGTTAGGTCGTTCAAAAACACTGATCGTCTTTTGGTTAGGCCGTTCCTTTGTTGAGTTGGATGCATGTCATTTTCCTGAAATTCCTTTCCGTCCTCAGCTAACTAGCAGATACCTGAGGGTTTTGCACTAAAACCGGCTGGTATTTAGAGCTATTCATGATTCCCTCCACCTTGATAAAAGCCCCAGTTCTTGGTGAAGAAAAGCAGCCCTAAAGCATGACGCTGCCACCACCATGCTTCACTTTGGGGAGGGTGTTCTTTTAGCGATGTGCGTTTTTTGCACCAAACATACCTTTTGAAATTATGGAATTATTATCCCATTGGTCTCATCAGACCATAACACATTTTTCCACAGGGTTTGTGGTGATTTAGTTTGTGCTTGGATGCTGTTTTTTGTGAGAAACCCTAGCCACCCTACCCAGTAGCCCAGAAGTGAAGAATAAGAGAGATTGTCGTCACATTCAGAGAGTAATCACTATTCCTGCTGCTCCTTTCATGTTGCTGTCGGTCTCTTGGCAGCTTCTCTAGTAAGTTTTTGTCTTGTGTTTTTATAAATTTTACAAGGATGTCCTGTTCTTGGTGATGTCACTGCGGTGCTTCATCAGTCAGCTGAAACCAAGATGATGTCAAGAAAATCCTACAGAAACAGCTGATCTTTATTTGGGGTTCATCGGAATAATTTCATTGATGACAGCTCTGTGATAAATACTTTTGCACATGAGATTGAATGTGATTGATTCATTCTGAGCACAGCCACATCCCCAATTATAAAAGGGGGTGTGCATACTTCTGCAACCAGGTTATTGTAACTTTTTTTTATTTTTCCCTAAAATATGTCATTGTTTTTCACTTCATTTGTATATGTTGCAATTTCACATTTAGGGTGGGAAAAGTTTGATATGATTTCTCTTGGTTTAATTTTTTTTACATCACAAATTTCTGCCATTTTAACAGGGGTGTGTAGACTTTTTTTTATATCCCCTGTAGCACAGGGTACATGAAGTAGGAACCAGTCAATGACGCATTATAACCCATATATAAAAACAACTGCACATTTTACCGCATTATCATCTTTTAAACTATATCAGTGTTCTAGGCTAAATAAAATCAAGGTTTCATGGATGCGATTCAGTGCAAAGAGATATAACAACAACAAAAAAAAAATAGACTGTAGTCTGTCCATGTCTTTGGAATGAAACATGGTATTAACAAGGTATAAATCATAACCACAATTTGTCACTATATAACATCAGCACTGTTCTTTTTCATCGTTCCATGACTTTAACTGCTGCTTCAGGACCATGGACAATTCCCAGACCAGCCCAATTCAGATTATTACCACTACATACATTTACATTCGGTAATTAATTACACCGACACTGTTCTAGCACCTAGTGTGTGCCTGATTAGTGGAAGCAAAGTCACTCTGATTTACTTGTAGTACATCAGCAATTACCTGGAAATAAAGGCTGCCGTTCAGCTCAACAAATTTCTATTATGTTAGCATTCTGAACTAGTTCGATCTTTAGTCTCAGTCTCATCTAGTGATGAACAAAAGGGGAAAAACTCAAGAGAACACCTTAATCAGAACAATCCACTGCTCGTGAGTGAGTCACCCTGTTTTCTTTTCCTGTCGCCTCAATACGAACTTCTGAGACTTCCTGAAACAGTGCACTCAATTTTAATAATAGAAGCACATGAAACTTCAATTTAAAGTCTGTCTCGACCTCTCTCTCTCATGCACACACACACACCTGCACATGGCTTAACAATTACACGTGATGCATGCTGCTGCTTGTGGGGCTGATGGAAATTTAGGTTTGTGTTCACAGCTCATACAGAGACAAAGAGGTGCGTGTTACTCTGCTGCATTAACACTAAGACGTGCACTGGAATGATGTCAAATGCAAGGATGATGTTGTTTTCAGTCTACTCTTCGCCGCAGTTGATCGCAAGTGATTTTTGATTATCTTAAAAGCTATATTAATATATACAACAAATATATAAACCTCTGTTCACATGCCACTGCTAACACAAGAGCTCTTTCTCAACCTGAACAACTTAAACAAATGGTTCTAGAAAAATGACTCCATCAAAGTGCTAGGACTTTCTTTTCCATTGCTCTTACGTCTTGTTAATCCTCTCCCAACTTGGTGAGGTTCAAGTTTAAGATCTCAACCTGTCGTACTTGAGGTGACAAAACTCTCAAACAGATGGACGTACAACCCAGAAAGAAAGGAAATGATGGAGGCGGGGGGAATGACGTCCACCCAATTGGCCTACTTTTGGACAAGACTGAATTTTTACAGAGCAATTACATCATCTCAGATGTATACTGCGAGTTAGAATGATAATTATGGTGGATTTTTGTTGGTTTTTTCCACTTATTACAGCAGTTACATACTGTTAAAATGTATGTCAGAGAGAGAGAAAGAGAGAGAGAGAGAGAGAGAAAGAGAGAGAGAACAGGTGCCTGGTGAGGAATCTAAAGCCAACTTCCAATCCCGAAAACACAGAGACAATCACAAAAAGCTCCATTTCATCTTCCTGCTCAGTCTCCAAAGGATAAGTAATATAATTAACACATCCTGGACCACTCACAGCAATTAAAGCAGCAATTAGACTCATTACTGCACTTTATCAAACCATTACAATCAGAAGGCGGACCGGCCAAAAGGTCACACATAAACACTGCCAGCTTCATAATAAACCTTTATCGAGCTGGAGGGGAACAAAAGAACAGCTTCGAACAGAGAGACGCAAATGAACGCAAGCACTTGTTTCTCGGTCTGTCCATTAGACTCTAAAAATAATAGGGCGGTGACATTTCTTCTTATTTTGGCTCCAGGCGCAAACACTCTGGGTCTGGAATGAAAATTACTTTAAGGTTAAAGTGCAGAATTTTCATGTAACCAGAATAGACAAATCATAAACAGCATTAGCTAGCCCACCAGCGAAGTGCTCCACTGTGTGCCATGTTTTGGTTGCCTGGGAACCTAATTGGCTAGACTAAAAATGGGAGTTAACATAATGCAATAAAGGATGGCAAGTTAGTCAGCAAGCTAACTGCATTAATAAAGACTATTATATAATTTCTTGCACATCATGTCTGCGCCGTTGACAAAAAGTCAGCAAGGCGTCGTTGTACGTTTGGGCTTATGAGATGTTGGGTTTTCTCTTCACACGCATTTCTCTCGACAGCCGTGAAGTGACTGTGTCTTGTGCTAGAAGGAGAGGTATGAGAGTTGTGTAATATAATTTGCTGGATTTTATTTTTCTTGGTTTCATCTTTTTCCACTACCCGTGTAGCGATCGGACCTTTTCATCCAAAATAATCATAAAACAGATTAAAATTCATTTTGAATCAAGTATTATTGCACGAGGACAGACAACTAGTGTGCAAAAATAAGTCATGTATTTAAACTGATGTTTAAATAGGCTAGAAGGTGATTTGTAACTCTGATGCAAGTCGTAGGTGCTTACTACCTCGTCGTCATGCGCAAATTAAAAGGCAGGCCTACCCCAGATTCCCAACAAAGTTGGTCAAATTCAAAAGGATACAAAACAGAACCGTATCATAGTAGATAGAGGTCGGCCAACCCGACAAACTGGTCAATCGGCACCGATAGATTTTCCCGGTTACGTCCGTTGCGGAAGCGGCTGAGGAGGGTCCGCTGTCAATGTACAGTACGAGAGCGGCCTCTAGAGGCGAAATAAAAACTATCACTGATGAATTTTTTGTGTTATTTGAAGTGTTTTTTTAAAGTTCAGTTTGGATGTATATCTTTATTTACTATATGTATATATATATATTTTTTTTTTTTTTATTCATTGAAGTACAGTACATTTTCATGGTACAGTCTGTACTGTTTATTTTTGCAATAAAGTTCAGCAAAATTTTACTTTGAGTGTTACATTTTCATTCAGTATCAATTGTAAAAACTAACGGTTGATTAATCGGTTATCGGCAGGTACTGCCCGACTCGGTCCACTATCAGTCGACCGCTAGTAGTGGATTCAGTGGTACTGTCAGATGTTGGATTGTTCCTATAAGAACTGAAATCGTATCGTAGCAGATTTACTGTTATCCGTAAAAATCGTATCCTTGCCTTTAGAATCGAAATCGTATCGTAGAAGTCAAATATCCCTTTCCTCACACAAGAAATCATATTGTACCGTAGCAGATTCGGTGGTATCAACAAATATTAAATCACGGCCTTTAGAATCTAATTTGTATTGTATCGAGGCAGATTCAGTGGTATCATCAAATATCTAATTGTTGCCTTAAACATTGAAACTGTATCGTGCGTAACTCCACACGCCTGGGCATTCCTGACTCTGAAAAGATCGCCCGTCATCTGTGCACACTAATTAATCTGCCGAGTGAAAAGCCAATATATTTAGTACCTCAGGTGGTAAGAGTAGCTAGTGTTTACAATTATAGCATCGAGCTGCATTACACTACCATAAAGCTAATTCTGTTAAACATTCATATCAAATAAAAACCTGTTTTGCGAAAGTGGTTGGGGGGAAAAAACCCAAAAAAAACACTAGAGTCCGAGCCTAGTCGCCTAGCTGCTATAAAGGAATAACTAATGGCCTGGACATGCAATCTATTGATTTATCCACAACACTTTTAACACAAAGCAGCTACATACTGTACAATAAAACATTGTTTTCTTCTGACTTTAACCCTTCCCAAATTTAGTCATCCATATGATCAGAAAAGCGTGAGTGAATAATTTTTTAGCTATTTGTACAATAAGAATTAGGGGTGCACGGTGGCTTAGTGGTTAGCACGTTCGCCTCACACCTCCAGGGTCGGGGGTTCGATTCCCACCGTGGCCCTGTGTGTGCAGAGTTTGCATGTTCTCCCCGTGCTGTGAGGGTTTCCTCCGGATACTCCGGTTTCCTCCCCCAGTCCAAAGACATGCATGGTAGGCTGATTGGCGTGTCCAAAGCGTCCGTAGTGTTTGAATAGGTGTGTGAATGTGTATGTGATTGTGCCCTGCAATGGATTGGCACCCTTTCCAGGGTGTACCCCGCCTTGTGCCCGATGCTCCCTGGGATAGGCTCCAGGTTCCCCGTGACCCTGAAAAGGATAAACGGTATAGGTGGATGGATGGACATTTTTTTTTTTTTTTAAAGAAGTAATGACCCAAGCTGTTACTCAGTGAGCAAAGTCTTGATCGATCCAAAACAGTCTGCTGGTTTTGTGCCAAGAAAAACATGTGCGCAGCCTCATTTATTATCGCGCACAAACGCAGCACAAAGGAAGAGGAAAGCGTTCGTTTTCTGGTTATGCGGGGTGTCCGTTTCCTAGCTTCCCCAGACGGCGTTTTGCTGCATCATATAGAGGCGTTGCAAACGTTTGGGGTTCATCATAAATTTCCACTCCAATTAATTGAAATTAAAATCATTTTAATTTCATCACAGTTGACTAAATTTGAAAAGTCATCAGGAATGAGCACTCGTCAGAAACGCCGCTGAGATGATTAACGCGGGCAGAACGTCCCATTTAGTCTGAGCCGTAAATCCCATATTTTATGGCTTTGCTGGCAGAACCGTAAAGGAAAATCGTTCCTCATTTTGATGCATACAAGAACGCGGTGATCACACCTACAAAAAGACGAGACAGCGGTTTACTAAAGAACATTTCCTATGATGAGGATAAAATGCTGAACAGATCGATAACACTTTCCAGAAAGTAGCCATAGATGTGTCAAATGACCATAAAATGGAAAAAAATACTGCAGCATGACCTCAGAGGGTTTACCACAAAAAGCGAACCCCAGAGCAGAAAAGGGCCAGCTTACACTTTGATAAAAGGAACATAAAAGCTTTCGGGACAGTCCTATGGGCGGATGAGACAATGATTAGATGACGAGAAAAAATGTAAAATCTGCTCATCATTTTCTGTCTTGTACCCTAAACATCCATGGCCACGAGCCAAGGCAGCAAAACTGACCATGCTCTCTAGGGGTTCTCCCCTGTCAATCACAGCGACCCTAGCCAATGAGCTCATGTATACAGAAGAGAGCGGATAACGCTTTTCTCAGTGTGCAGCAATTCGTCAGTTGGTAGCAATCGTTCAATAGGGGAGAGCTATCTGGTTGGGAATGTTGAGCTGGTTGGGCAGTTGACTAAATTGGAGAGAAAATGGGATTTTTTTTTTTTTTTATGGACATGGAGGCCTGCAAATGAAACTGGATCACTTGTCTTTACGTACATGACAGTAGTACGGCAGATTGCAAAGCTGACAGATCCTTGAGGAACTATCAATCCTCAAGATTTATTATACAAACCTTCACCCTTATATACAAAGTGACAATTATGCAAAACAAACCATTGGCACGATTGTGAAGACTGTGTAGTGCTGTGTGGACCAATCACAGCGAGTAATTTGAATACATCACTCAATGAGGTCAATAACAGTGATGCTCTTCTTAGAATGCAAGGTTTTGTCGCTAGTTGCAAGGTTTAATACTTTTCTTGCTGTTGCTTCTAACACATTACAGTGTAAAGACCAACAAAATGGTCTTCACAAAACTAACCATTTAGGTGCTTTTCAGGGGAATTTGACACTCGTAATACCTGCGATTGACTGACCATATGCATCTGTCATATGACACATGATTAGGAAATCCAAAATAAACCTGGTTTACACCCAGGTTTGCTTTTTGTACAATTCTGGCTTTACCTCTGCGCCTCCGACAGTGTGTGGAGACGTATGCACAGCCAGATGTTCCAGGGGAAAAACAAAAATGGAGGGGTGGGGTGTTAGTCTAATCTTTGGAAAATATATGTGCAATTCATTACACAGTTCTGAAACATGCCCTGGCTTCTTTAATTTGTTCATTTTCAAGCAGGAATCAACTACTGCCCTCGGTTCCACTGACACTGGATGTCCTTGGTACCTGGTGCATCAGTAGAGAAAAAAAATATATCATGATATTATTGTGCAGAAGCTTGATATTCCAAAGGCAGCAAGATGGACAGGCGGATTAAAAACTGTCCTATTGGTTCCCAATTGGTGGAACAGAAAAGATCGAGAGTTCAAATCCTGACAATGGGGCATAAATTGCTGGGAGGGCATCCGTCAATCAGTGTATCCGCTGAGGTATGTGGAAGGAGGAGGATAGTGCTTTCCTCTGAGTGCATTTTGTTACAGCATGAGCAGTCATTTGGAAAGATGCTGTTGTGCCAGGCTTCACATGTCTCAGAGGGAGCACTCTAGCCCACACCCCCCTGTCACACCCTTGACAGGAGAGCTCTAGCTAGTGTGTGGGAATTGGAAAAAATGACCACAAAAATGACTGCCCTAATGACAGTGGTCCCCCAAGGCAGGCATGCCTCTTCCCACATAAAGGCATGGCAGGTTTTGGTGTACAATCACAGATATGATGGTACTTTATGGATTCCTGAATATATAGTGCATTGCAAGAAAAGGCTACACGAGTATTTAGACTTGCAACGAAACCAGGACTGTTTGGTAAGAAAAGTTTCCTGCACACCTGGGATGAAACCACTCTCACTTTTTTCTCAGAATCACACACACATACACAGGTTTCTTTCACAGCCTCCCTCTGTGATCTAGTGGAGGAGGAAAAATGCTGCAGCTATTGCTCTAAAAGAGGGCTTTTAGAGGGAGAGGGGCTCAGGCCTGTAATCTCATTGCTGCTATTACAGAGAGCACACTGTACTCCACATTTCCACAAAGTTACCCAGAGATCAATATGAGGCGCCACTGTCAAATCCCATAGTCCATCCGACCCAAACAAAAGCAGCGAGGAAGACAGAGCAAGAATTCGGCACGTGGTTCAATAAACGTTCTTCTACGTACTTGACCCGTTTGCTCGTTTCCTAGCCGAGTACTAACAGCTGCGCCTTCACCTCTTTACCGTGATCTGCACAGCCACTGGGTAAAGGAAGTGACTTCACAGGCATACTCAAACACGGGTCAAGAGGTGCCGTCTTTCATGAAATAGTATCTGATATAGTATTTAAGACTGTCACTATTACTGTTATTGAATTCTACTTTTCCTTCCACCGCATGTGCTCTGTGGTGAGTTCAAGTGATCCTCACCTTCAGCACAATACGACAAGTGCGATTCTTCTGCAAAAGAATACATAACAGTACCATGAGTAAAACAATGCTGAGCACCTAAAAAACATCAATGGCCTGAGTGATTCTCATCCTCAATAAGAAGCAGAAATAACATCTCGATAAACTCAATTTCACTCAAATTTAGTTTAAAAAAAAAAAAAAAAAAAGGAAGGTAATGTGAATCATTTCATGTTTCCATGAACTATTGTTATGAGACTTACGAACTGGATGTGACAAGACGACATCATATAAAGAGCATGGGCCAAACGCACACTGGCACCGAGAGCCGAACACACACTAACTACGCGTTCGTTAAATCGGAAGAACCTTCGATGATGTAATGATGATGATCGCTTTTATTTTTTTTTTTAAATCGCAATTTGGAACTGGTAGTGCTTCTATTCTCGAGTGGTAAATATAAGGAAGTTTCTTTTTAACGGCATTTAAACATATATAAAAGCTGACGGTTTAAAAAACAGGAGCATGAAGGGAAACAAACAGACTGAAGGACTGGATGCTGCTTCACTCTCATCTCATCTCATCTCATCTCATCTCCGTGACCAGCGTTGCTCAATACAGCGGAGCTACACGATTACAGATAACATCAGCCTCGTCCGTCTGGTCATATCTGTTACACAGTCTGTGCAGAGGAACAAAAACAAAAGGTTTGCCTGAGGCTGGAGATCTAAGCTCTGGTGTGCTAACTGCGTGCCCAGAAGGAGGCAGCCTGCATTTTTAATGTGATGTATTCTATGGCTCCTGTTAGCGTCCATGCCGTAAGCCAGAGAGGCAGCGTGTTCAATGTCCCTGCTGGAGGTGCAAATAAGCAAACATGTTCATGTGGCAATAGCGTTATTCATCGAAGCCATACTTAGGAGTTCAATAGGGTGCGAAAAAAAATGAAGCCTGTCCTTTTAAAAAGACCCCACTGAGATAAGAGTAGAAAAGACCAAGAGCTGCTTTGCTCGCTCAACAATTTTTCAGATGCACCGTCACGGAGGTGAGAAAGCTGCACAGATTAAAAGGTCTGAAGCGCTGCCACATCGGTCTTTTTAGCTAGAGATGAAGCGAGGGCTAAATCCCACAGCACAGCTATCAGCAGGTATTCAAACGACACTGGGGGGGGAGGGGGGTTTCCACTGGAGGAGACCGTAAACAATCATGTCGATGATACGAGGTTTAAACCAAAATGGTCATCGCACATGGATTAGAAATATTGCATTTTGTTTAACTTTACATTATACATAATGATGAGACATACAGGTGAAGTTTTTGCCTTTGGAGATGCTAACAGCCCAAAACGGGGTTGTTTAAGACCCTGATGGAGAAAAGACAGCAGGCTTGAAGACGGTCTCTGATGTGCCGCTAGCTTCGAGTCAGCCAGCTGTTGCATTCGAAACTCCCCACAGCAAGGTCCATCAAATATTGATAACGCATTTTGCGCAATCAAATCGGAGAGACACGGCGCGAGCGGGATGGAGGGGGACCGAATAAGAGCGACAGTGACGGCTGGTTTTTCCCTTCCTACAAGGCACGTGCAGGGAAGAGTTCCATCGATCAGTGGAGCAGGGTGATGTACGCGTGGCACGGTTAGCCTCTCGGCGACCTCATTTCCTGCCATCGCCTCCTGTCAGTTACAGCTTTGTCATCCAACTAATAAGGTACGACGGCAGCCGTCGGCAAGTCAAACCTCAGGGTTAAACATGTTGGGAGAAAATAAAAGATGCTCACCATCTTTCATGTATTTTTGGCCTCTGAGATTCAATTCTCCTCTAATACATCCCGGAACGTCGCTCGATTCCTGTTTCCTTTGATGATACGTAATGCCCCAGTACCGTTTACAGAGACACAGCCGCATATCACGATGCTCCCACCCCCGTGCTTCACTGTGGGTAACGGTGTTCTCGGGATCATAGACATAATCCTCCCTCCTCCTAACATGATGAACTGATTTAACATCAGAAAGCTCAAGCTTCTGTCTGGGTGTATATCGATCCAAAAGAGTGCGGAGTTGTTTTGCGTGAGGTGTAGGAACGGAGATCGTTACAGTGCCGATTACTTACTGTTCTCTGTGTAACTGCGGTTCCTGCTGGCTTCTCTCCTACCTTCCTTATCGTTCGTCTGAGAGTAAGCCGTGAAATCACGCGTGGTGCACCCGTCCCGAGACGATTAGCTGCAAGTTCTACGGACTTTCCACCTTCCATATTATCAGATGTGGGATGTTTAAGGACTTGCTATGGCTCTGTAGCTTTTTCCATTCGCGTATTGTTAAAATACGTTGTTTCTAGGAAGCTTCACCTTCAACGTGATCGCTACTTGGTGACACCAGTCAAAAGACGTTGTGTGTGTGTGTGTGTGTGTGTATAAATGTGAAGTGGATATATGCACTGGAAGTATATAAAATAACAACAACTAAATTGCTTAAAATACTAAAATACGCATTACCCCCCACTTAATATATACACCGTATATTAGTCTCGATATCATTCCTATTTCAATCATTCTTGATTGCTTATTGTACTGTAAAGCTCTCCAAATAGCATTTTAAAAGTATGAAAGGTCCAAAATAACAATAATTAATATAACAATTATTATTATTACTATTATTCCTGCTTGTCAGCAACACACAGAGAATATTAAAGAAGGAAGACTGAGTGCAATGGAAAAAATGAAAAACCCCTCTAGGGAAAGTGCATCCAGCCAATCTGCCCGTGCCACGCTTCCTCCGGAGACGTTCACGCGTTTGTAACTGAACATACACTCGCGGCTCAAATCGCTCTCGTGACACGGCACCGAATACTAAAACCCGACACGCAGCATGAAGCGCAATCGGCCTTAACGGTTAAATTAGCGCCCTAAAACTCGGATAATCTGCAACCGTCTGAACACCGTACAATCGAACGGAGTAACAGATTGTTTTTGTTAAAGGCATGCTTAAAAGGTTGCACTTTTATTAATCACTATAATGCATCTGCTCATTAATAGGAAGCAGGGGTGATTAGGAGCAGAGCTAATCTCTTCAATATGAAGCGGAAGAGTCTCTGCTCGCTGAGATGTGTGAAAGCAGGCCCTAAGGCTGTTGGCCCTAATGAGGCTCTGAGCTGCACTGTGATCTTCCCTCATTTGTGAGCAAAGCAACTGAAAGTTATACTTCAAAAAAAAAAAAAAGAAAAGGTGAGCTTTGGAACATTGGTATTCGATAGAAAATGAGAAAGCAATCCAAGGGGGGAGAAAAAAAGCATATCTATTCAACGTTCTTGAGACTATAGACACTCAAAAGCACATTATGTCCTCCTAACAGTTATTCACCATCACATCCTGCGCAAACACACACACACACACACACACAATGAAGCCACACTATAGGCCCATTTCCATAACGCACGGCATAATGTTCTCAAATAGACCAATTATTTCTCACAATAAAAAAGCCACTTTCAGAAACAGAATGGAGGCCATCTCTCTCAGTGCATTTTCCATCATGTAAGAGAGGCGCCATTGTTCTCGGTCTATGTAGAGGAGGCTACAGCCCATTACAGGCTAATCCCTCCACTCGCGAGCACACGACGCAGTAGTACACGTTACCGCGGCTTCGTCCGCATTCGGGATGTTTCCCCCCGTAACACGCTTTCAGCAACACGACTGCAAATACATGAAACCCTTCACTGCCCCTTTAGCCACACACACACACACACACACACACACACACACACACACAGGCATTAGGCATGGTTACACACCATTCACCAAAATCTAAATAGAAAACCTCGAAAGGGCACGCTAGATGTTATTCTGTTAACATACAGCTGTTTAAAACTCACCTCCAGCACCGAGCCTTAATCTACACTCATCTAAACTTTCTGTTCTGGATTTTATCTTCATCTCATTTATTAGTAATATAAACAACATTTATTAAAAGCCGTAAGGTGTTTGGGAATCATTTCAATGGCGTTTACAAGTGTCATTTAGAGGTGGAGTGGATCGTGACAACAACAACAATAGTAAAAAGAATTCCGGCTTTTACTTCCCGATATTTACATCTACATATGTTAAACAACTTTTGGCACGTTTAGCGGCTGACCACCCAATTTTCAGCTGAGCAAAAGTTCTGGAACTTTACGTAAATGAAAGTAGATAGCACTTACGATTTGGTTACATATCCCTCGCTTTTGAACTCAAACGCTAATCGCTTCAGTGTATAGCAAAAACAAAAGAATTGCCCTTGCCGTTCCAGTGCTTTCAGATGGGACTGTAGATCCTACACGGGAATTAGGTGCTTTGGGGGAAGGATTAGAATAATTTTTTTTCCCCTCACCCCATCCTCCGCCAAGAGAGAATACTTAGGGGTGCTTTTATTTTTAGTCAGACAGTCATGCAGACCAAACCATAGGAGCTACAGATGTAAAACTTGATCGTTAGGTAGTACATTGATAATGAACAACCCTAGCAATCATTTGGAGTATCATAGTAACTACCTAGCAACCAACAGGAACAGCATAGCACCATTTAGTGAATGTGTATGTAATTGTGCGACGGATTGGCACCCTGTCCAGGGTGTACCCCACCCTTTGCCCGATGCTCCCTGGGATAGGCTCCAGGTTCCCCGCGACCCTGAAGGATAAGCGGTATAGAAGATGGATGGATGAATGGAGAACCGTTCTAATGCGAAACATGCTTAGCAAGATTATTTTTCTTTTTACACAAAAACAAGAAACAAGGCTTTTTTACGTTCTTGAAACTGCAGTGACGGCGGGAACACGGCTTAACTGATCCGGTCTTCCAAAAGTCTCCGGCTCTTGCCTCAAGAAAAGGTTTTGGGATGTAATTACTTCGTAACAAGGGAAGAAAAGAATTCTGAACGTTTTGTAGATGTCCTAAAATCTAAAAGATAAAGTATGTTAATAGGCACTCCTGCTATTGTGATCACATCTCCTGTCAACGCAGCACAATCGATTTTCCTCTACGGCCCATGCTTATTTCTCAATTGTCAATCTGAGACAGAGATGTTGGCGGCAACGTTAAGATCAACTGTGACAGAAGACTTTATCTTTTTCCATTTTCCTTCACAAGGTTCTTTGCTATTATTATTATTATTATTATTATTATTATTATTATTATAGTAAAGTAATTAGTCAGGATGGAATTTGGTCTGACTGATTGAGAGATGTTTCTGTTTTAATGTGCTCGGTTGCTGCTTGGTCGCACTCAATGAAACACTAATAGGGGACTTCAATAACTTCATTATTGCTGTCCTACTGCTATCAGAAACACTGATATCACACTCATCTCTAGTGGTCGTGCAGCAGCGTGAACGCTTCACGGAGTTAAAGAGGCCTCGGATCTGGGCGGGGAGGGAGTGTGGGAGGATGCGAGCTCGGCGTTCTCCGGTGCTAATGAGCAACACCTCACTGTGAACATGTTAAGCACCGTTTCAGATCGATCGCAGCGGGGTTAACGTTGCGGTCCTACTACCTACGGCTTTGTTCTCCGGTTTCCGCCATTATAAAGTAGTGATGCTAGCAGACAGCTTTCCTTGCTGATTTAGAAGAGACTCTGTACGTGCGTGCGTGCGTGCGTGCATGCGTGCGTGTGTGTGTGTGTGTGTAAGGAGGAAGACAAATCAAATAGGGGTAACATAAAAAAAAAATTTATATGATACCATCCAGTATATTATTAATTTTTATTTTACTTTGTCTTTGTATTTTATCTCATATTAAACAAAAAAAGGATTTTTTTTTTAATCAAACACATTTTCTAGTCATCCTAAAAATTATTATTATTATTATTATATTTTTATTATGCAAGGAACCTCCTGTATTTCTGTGGATTATTATCATCATCATCATTATTATTATTATTATTATGATGCAAGGGACCTACTGTATTTCTGTAGATTATTATCATCATCATCATCATTATTATTATTTTGATGCAAGGGACCTACTGTATTTCTGTAGATTATTATCATCATCATCATCATTATTATTATTTTGATGCAAGGGACCTACTGTATTTCTGTAGATTATTATCATCATCATCATCATCATCATTATTATTATTATGATGCAAGGGACCTATTGTATTTCTGTGGATTATCATCATCATCATCATCATCATCATTATTATTATTATTATGCAAGGGACCTATTGTATTTCTGTGGATTATCATCATCATCATCATCATCATCATTATTATTATCATTATTATTATTATTATGCAAGGGACCTACTGTATTTCTGTGGATTATTATTATTATTATTATTATTATTATTATTATGATGATGATGCAAGGGACCTACTGTATTTCTGTGGACCTACTGTAAATGCTGCTTACTGCTATAATTATTATTAATATTGTTGTCGTTGTTTTGTTATTCTTTTATGATATTTTCCACTCAATGAAATGGCACATGGAAATTTGAATGCTTTTTCACGCCTTACTATTTGGCACAAATGCTTAACCCTGCCCACTGTAAACCGATGTGGTACTCGTATACATCCAGTTAGAATCGCTTGCTCATTTTTACACACGACCAAAGAGGCGAAAAAAAACGTAGTGATTTATGAGGTGCGACTCGAATACGACACGTTTTTAAAAAACAGCCTTTCCCTGAAATTCGAGATTTTCCCTCTCCTCTCTGACAGGCAGCAGTCTGTGCACGTGTGTTGCTCTTGCCTGTGAACGAGTGCACCTATCTGTAAAATTCTCCAAGAGCTGCACCTCATGAAATATTCAGGCGCATATTACGGATGGAGCCGAGGGCCAGAATACTAAAGCAGCCATGCTGCTGCTGGGATGAAGCCTCCCGCAAATGCAATTTCTCATCCGGAATTTTTATTTAAAAAGGGGGGCATCGCTTGCATTTCATGAAAACGCATGGTGGAGCTCACAAATAGAGCTCTATTCACTTCGTATGATATGACGTTACAGCATTTGGCTGCACGAGTTGGTTTAGAGCAGGCCAAGTGTTCATGATTGTCTTAGCGCTACCTGAGGAAGTAGCTGCTGTATTTAGAAGTGTGCTGCAGAGTCAGAACCATAAGGACAGACCAGCATGATTCATCAAAACCCAGGTTATTTTCGAGCCAGCACCAGGCAGGCAGAGCCAGCGGCACAGCGTCATCATTATTACAAGATAAAGAAAGGATATACACAGCTCCCAAGAGGAGCAGCAGAAAGGAGAGAGAGAGAGTTCGAAAGCACGGCCGTGACATGGCCGAGAGCTAAGAGAGCTAAACTGGACGTGCGCACTTGGTGGGATGGACGTCATGCGAGCTCTCTCCTGTCAATCAGAGAGAGACGAACCAATCACCAGCATCTGTGAGTTCATGTCTGAGGAAGAGGGCGGAAAGCTCTGTACACGTTTACAGTTTATCAGCCTGGTCATATACTGTATAGCTGCACCATAGAGGTATAAGATTACTTTTCTTCCATCATTTACTATCTCTCCTTCCATCACTCGCTTTCTCTCTCCTTCCATCACTCGCTTTCTCTCTCCTTCCATCACTCGCTTTCTCTCTCCTTCCATCACTCGCTTTCTCTCTCCTTCCATCACTCGCTTTCTCTCTCCTTCAATCACTTACTTTCTCTCTCCTTCAATCGCTTACTTTCTCTCTTCACCACTTTCTCTCTCCCTCCATCACTTGCTTTCTCTCTCCCTCCATTGCTCACTGTCACTCTTTCTCCACCACACACTTTCTCACTCGTTTGCCTCTGTGTCTTTCTCTCCATCAGTCTCTCTACACATCTGTCTTACTATTACTCTGATTTTCACTCTCCATCTGTGTCAGTCTCTGCTATCGGTCCGTCTATAAATCTCTTTGCCTTTCACTAAATCTCTGTTCATCACTTTCTAAATCTGCCGGTCTCTCTCTTTCCCGCTTTCTCACCCACTCTTCTCCTGGCTCCTGGTTGCTCTGACAGCCAGTGCCAGGCTTCAGGTCTCCGATTGTACACATCGACTCTCTCAGAGATAATGAGTGACCATTAGGCAGTGAGGTCCTGTCTGTGCTGTCCGTTCGTGTGTGTGTGTGTGTGTGTGTGTCACGGCTCCCCACCATTAGGAGCAGTGCTGCTTCATAGCCGCTCCTTAAAAATCCACCCGGTGTGTGTGACGGCCGTCAGCAGAAAGTGGAGGCATCAACGTGCGAGTGTCAGCCTGTTAGTGTGTGTGTGTGTGGTTGTCTGAGGTTGCAGCATGAACACATGTTCCACTTCTCCTTATTATTTAAGCGGGGAGAGCAGTAGAGTGAGAAATAACACTCTGTAAGCACGAGCAGCGTTTTCCGCTCTCAGATACTTGTGTTTAAGCTGAGCTCTTCATTAAAAGTTAGCAGGCTGTGTGAAGCAGTGTGTTTGGCTCTAAACAGGACAGGACAGTTCGCTTTGCCAAGCTGTCATCAGCCCAAAAACATTCCCTCTGGGTAAACAAAGGCAGGCTGGAGCTGCAGCGGAAACTAAACGGGAAGTCCAACGCGGGACTCGGGAATAAACCCAAAACATAAGCCGTTGATGAACGGGCGTAACTTCCTGTGACCTACGTTCCTGCCAAGACATAATCAAGGCTGATTTATAATTTCGTGTCAATGTGTCTTTGCATCACAAGGCAGAGACGGGGATCGTGGGTAAACGTGTCACGTAGAGACTCACGTAGAGCGATCGAATATCCCTAATACCCTACTCCAAAGTAAGCGAAGAGCAGTACGCCGGAGGAGTAGTACGTCCGAGTTCCCAGTATTCAGAAAACAGTATGTGAGAAATTCCCACATGGCCTACGGCGTTTCCCAATCCAAAACAGCAGAAGGCAGCGCGGCGACTCTTTTTAAGTGCAAGCTGTAGGTATTAAACATTGTTCCTTGTGGTAAACTGTTAACTTGTTGACGGTTTAAACTAATCTGGGGGGCTGTTCGAGTTTTTGCGGTTATGTTGACGCCGTAGGTCACATGACAATGCCACCAGATGCGGCAGGTCCGGATTGTATTCGCGCTACACTCTTGTACCAATCGGTACGCATCATATCACCGGCCGAGTACGAGGTACTGAATCGAATGCGCGACGGACTGTCACCGCCGCCGACGGCGTGCTCTCCTCCCACCACGCATTGTGCGTCTCTTTGGTGCAGTGCATCAGGCGAATGCTGACTGGCTGGCTGGAAGGCGCGTCCGATTGCGTAATGATTTGATGAGACGTTGTGACGTTTCGAAATCAAATTCAGTTTATACAATATTATGCAAATACAAGTAATACGGTTCAAAATTCACCTGAAGTGTAAACAATAACATGCTAAAGAACAAAATTTCACTGTCGCCCCCGGAACGTTCCATCATCACGTTATATGATAACCTTAGCATTTTACTGTAATGGATTCATTTTACTGTAATGGATTCATTTCACCGTAATGGATTCATTAACGGAAAACTACAATACTGATATTGTATTAATATAAATATAATAAAGCGTGAGGTTTTATTATGACTGTAGTTCGTTATAATGGCCTTATTTAATCCTGCAGGATCACACAATTTACTTTCTCAATAAACACACAGTGAAGGTGATATAAACCACTAAGTGATTGTCGTTAACGGTCACGGTCATTAAGTGACTGACCCCAGCACTCTTCAAAATAACGTCATGTCCATGTTATCTTCTGTTTATTATTCCTACAGTGAAACACGGAAATCACGTCGCTAATCACGCCGTTCGGACGCAGATAAGTTCCAAGCGGGTAGCTAACGTTGCGTGCAAGGCATGTCGGAAAGATCGTATTTACAAGTTGAACGCACATGAACGCCACTGCAAAGTCGGAACTACGAGTGGAAACATCGAGATTTTCTTTAAGCTCAGAGTTGGGGGTGCGTCAGTAAGAAAACGTGGTGCAGTCAATGCACAAAATATGATAGTGTTGTACAATTACGATATAATATGTAACGAGAAAGTTTACAGTGGTTTCATAAATTGAAAAACACTCCCGGCGAGCATTCTTTGTTCTTCGTTTTCTAGAAGTAGAGTTAAAAAACCTTGCTGTATTTTTTTTGTAGTTAATTAAGACAAGGTACACTGCCATCTTGCTCCAACCAAAGTGACTTGAGCACACCTGACATCGTAATTATGACTTCCCGACTCGTAAATACTAACGGCCCAGGAGAACGCACAGTAGGTTCCTACCAGGGATCCAAGTTCCAAGGAAGTAGCGAAGTTCCTAGCAGGGATCTAAGTTCCTAGCAGGGAGAAAAGTTCCAAGCAGGGAGCAAAGTTCCAAGCAGGGAGCAAAGTTCCAAGAAGGGATCTAAGTTTCTAGCAGGGATCTAAGTTCCATGCAGGGATCTAAGTTTCTAGCAGGGATCTAAGTTCCATGCAGGGATCCAAGTTCCATGCAGGGATCTAAGTTTCTAGCAGGGATCTAAGTTTCTAGCAGGGATCTAAGTTCCATGCAGGGATCTAAGTTCTCCGAGATGTTGGGAGCTTAGGCAATGTCCTCAAGCAACTGCAATTAGTAGTAACATTGTTTTGATTTCTATATCTATAGCTTGAGCACACGCTCATTTTCTCTAGACTCGAACTCGCACAACTCGCTATCTACCTCGTAGGGGTGTAACGAGACAAAATTCAAATTCGGCAGGATTTCGATACCTCGGAATGGCTGCTCCATTTTCAAGTGATTCAAATTCAAGCTTGTAAATGTATGATAATGGAAACCTTTTATGGCAGGATGTGCGGTGTGTAGCAAAACAAAAGGCTGGAACAAAATGAAACATGGCTCATTAAACATTAGAGCGCATGTGCGCTGGTGGGTAGGGTTGCCAGGTCTCAGCCAGGAAATTCTGTCTTGCCTCAGCAGAAAGAGAGACAGGAGGAGTGTTTTCAAGTTTAAAAGTTATTACACCTCATATAATAAAAGCTCTATTTTATGATGAATAGCCGACTATCCTGCAGCACGTCGATGCGTTGATGTGATCGAGAGCACTGTGTCGAACAAAGCGGCACGCCGTATCCTTACAGCCCTGCGAGCCTGTCAGGTTTGTATAACTGTTTTAAACATTTCTGTGAATTAATGACTACAAACGTCTCGCGTATCGTGATGCATCTTGCCATATCGCCCAGGAAGTACAACCTCCCAGGAGTCTACCCTGCCTCTGAACTTCAGTTCTTCAGTATACGAGCTGATCTTCAGTAGCGCGAGATACTGAGAACTTCAATCAATCAAGTACATTAGAACGAACCGGCGGAGAAATGTCTATAGAATCTAATGTCAGAAATGAATCTTATTCAAATAGTATTTGCTGATTTGCAGTGAAGGTGAAGCAGAATGTCTTTATTCGGAGTCAGTTTCAAATAGTGATGCTGTGTTCAGCTCCATCCTAAGTGACTAAAAGAGTCGTGTGTGTGTGTGCCTTCAATGTGCTAGTCGGGTGTGTGTGTGTGCCTTCAGTGTGCTGCTCAGGTGTGTGTGTGTGTGTGGGTGTATGCGCAGCTCACCTTGTTCCATCTGCCTTCCAGCTAACCTTGTAGCCGTTCTGCTCCAACAGATGAATGTTGCGCCTGTCCATGGACACGGGCTGAGCTCCAGGGAAGCCGGTCCTGACACAGACACACACACACACACACACACACACATTTTTTGTATTTCCATTTCATTTTGATGAAATGCATTAATGGTTTCTTAAGGTTGAGCTGTCAAAACGTGTTCTGTGCAGAAAACAAAACCAAACCAAAAACACTGTCATTTCCGGCTGCATCTACCCAGTTCGCTAGTCACAGTGCATAAAATCCTGCAGATATAGGTCAAGAGCTTTGGTTAATGTCCACGTTAAGCATCAGAATGGCGCGAATTTGTACAGTGGTGCCGGTGCCAGATTCATCCAGAGTGCCAAAGCACGCAACGTATGGGGAAAGCAAGGATCGAGCTTTCCGCCTCAGAAAGGCATGTCAAAGTGAAAAATATCAGACTTTTTCAAACGATCCTCATCTCCGTCCAGCACCAACGCTGATGGCACACCTGCTAGTATAAAAAAGTATAAAAAAATAAAAAACAGGCTCCAGCTGTGCCAGCATGAGAGAGAGAGAGAGAGAGAGAGAGAGAGAGAACGACGGAGACACGGAGGATCATCTTTCCGTGTCAATCAATGAACGCCCGAGTAAAAGTACACAAAGGCATTTTAAGACTGGACTCGAGAGTTTGCACGGCTCGGGTATGGATCATCGCACGCAGAGAAAAACTTTTTATGACTTTAGTTCCAAAGCGGGCAGAGAAATAGCGGGGGAAATGGATTTCATTACCGGAACCAGCCGTTTCAGGAAAGACACTGGGGGACTGTGAGAAAACGGGCGATAGTCAAAAGCATAAACAAGCTGGTGACGATGGAATCGCAGCGTGCGCCATAAACACACCGTTAACACAAGCAGCGTCTCGTGCATGTGAACTACAAGACGTTCACGTCCCACTTTGAGTCAACTCGGATGAAAATGCCGACGCTGTAAAAGCAGGCCAGACGTACGTACACACACACACACACACACACACACGATGACTGAAAGGAAGTGCATGCTCTAAACATCTTTTAAACTGAAGTTCATTGGTGCATTTTCTTTTATTATAGAATTTATACTCTATATAGAAAGCTGCATGATTATAGTTCTGGTTCTCTCTCACCAGTCAAACAAATCCAAACACTGAACATGTTTAAGCTCCAAATAAAAGCATATTGTGTTCCTCTTGACTTTATTTACACGTGAACTTGAAGCAATCCAAGAGTAAGTAATCAGATTACGTCACTTTCATATTGTGATACTTGGATCACGTTACTGTTTACGTTTTTTATAAAGTCGTTTCTAACCCTCACCGACCCTTGCTGACTCATGACTCTAGAGCTAGGCACTCTGGACTCAACTCAGACTCTAGAGCTGAGGACCTCAGATTTAACTCTTAATCTACACCGAGGAACTCTGGGGTCACCTCAAATTCTCGAGCTAAAGTAGAGGACGCATAACGCTGAGTCAGTGAAGTGCTGAGTCTATTAGATTATTGATTTATGATGTAACACTGCCCTCAAATCAACCCAGAAAACAGTATTTTCTTCAAAAACTACCTCTAACCGAGTCGCACACACTTCCTGTGATTTCCACCAGCAGAGAGAGTTTCTAATGTTATTGTCTGCATTGTGTAGGAAGTGATCGTCTCTTTTAACGGGCACAATTAGCTGATGGGAAACGGACACATGACCGAGGCATCGTTAGTTCAGGATTCGTACCGTCCCTCGCACGGCCGTAACGCGGACATAACCGTTCACGAGTTTGAGAGATATCGGCGGCTATTGTTCCCCTCTCTAGATGAAATCAACAGGAACTTCGAGACAGCCTCGGAGACAAGCTGTTCTTATTCCACAAAAGAGCTGTCATCTATTAAGCCCCCACTAAAACTTTTAGACAGTTTGGAAGACGTTTCTGTGGGACGAAATGAGAAAGGCAGCTATTTGTGGTGATACAGTGTGTGTCACAGAACTTCACACTGATGCACGGCTGCCACAACCCCATCATGCCCTATAGAGACATGACAGAGAGACTTTTCCTGTGGAAAGTGTGACACTTAGGGGAGAAAATCTGCTCTTTTTTTTTAAGCTCTTCAAGGTAAAACACAACATGAGGGACAGGCTTGCACACAGCAAACATTTTATCCTTTTTAGCTACGTTTAAACCTCCACGAGAGAAGTTTCTGGGTGGTCTGATACAAAATGTGCTACGTTCTATGTCGTTGAACACGTCGACGTATAAATACCACGAGATTCTTGCAATCCTAAACTCTCGTCTCATATTCATCTTTTGATCTCGAACCCTTCAGTCTACTGCAAAAACTATCAAATAATGAACTGGCCTTGCCAATATGTCCAATGCTTTCAGAGGGGACTGTACCTGTATACAACATCTATGGTCATGAATTTTCCTTAAGCCCCATTTGGATGGTATTAGTTTCCCAGGGAGGCGTCTGTACCGAATATTTCCCCTGTGTAACACAACGCGTGCATCCGGAAGTTAACACGAGCTTAACGCAAACTCATAAGCAAGAGTCGTTATTCGATCCTGAACTGATTTCGTTATGAAATCATTATGGCTTATGCGATTATAAAGTGGTGAGCTTTCCTTCCCTTGAGATGAGGATTTACATGACAGTAAAAGTTTGAAGGTTTAAAAGCATAACGTTTTTGCAAAGGAGTTAAACATGGTACGCTAATAGAGTAAGGATAATGCGATGCAATTTCCTCAGAGATGGAGAAATAATAATAATAATAATAATAATAATAATAATTATAGTGTGTGTGTTTGTAACCTGTCTCGAGTTTATTGTATTGCTTTTGTAAAAATCTGTTCAAACCGGTAAACCTTTGTTTACTGTTTCTCCTCGGGCCAAATTCCGAGATGATGCAGACGAGAATGAAGTCGTTTGTGGATTACGTGGCCACGGGCAGCTCCATTTCTGCTGCAGGGGAAGCGCAGTATTTTCTGTGAAGCACTCTGACCTACCCAAAGGCAATGAAATGCCACATTGAAAAGCTCAGACTGGATCACGCTGCCTAGAGACTTGATAACAGTGAATCGGGGGCGGGGGGGAGAAGAAAAAGAAGAAAGAAAAAAAAAAAACTCATCTGATCCTATTTTTCTCCTCCAAAAAAGCTGAAAAGCCTACACACACGCACACACGCATGTAAATGTAATGTTCCAATGTAAGCACTTACTTTCCCCACTCGCAGTACTCCTGACATTTGCGCTGAACCTGCCCCAGTTTGGGCTGAGTGGTCAGCTGAGTCACTCCTTTGACCGAGACGCCTTCCAGAAACACGGCACCCTGAAAGAGAAAGGGGGGTGGGGGGGGTGGGGTTTACAGTTACAGTCCTGATCATTTCCCTATTTAGAAGTCTCATATGCCACCTTTTGTTTGTTTGTTTGTTTGTTTTTCTTTTAAACAGCTGAAAAACGGAAATTAAGCTTCGCATTTTATTTCCTTGGTTTATTAAAAAAAAAATTCCAGCATGCCATGACCTCGGGATGATCCCTTTCGTCAGAAAAACTGAAAAAGACGAGAAGGATAATCCACTTATCTGGGTGAAAAACACGCGGGAAGGGCGTCACTATCGAAGCAAAACACATGCGCAACCACCGGCACAGCACTTTTAGTACACAAGGTTAGAGCGTAACCACCTCTAGCTGTCTCTTGAAACTGGAATAAACATTTTTTGGTTTATTTTTTTTTTAAAAACACAAAAAAAAAAAAAAACTGAAAAAATTTTGTGCTGTTAAACGTTAAGGGTTTCTTGGTTTACATTGTTTTATTGTGATTGTAAGTGGGCTGTACAAAGCCAGAGATTTTTTCATTCGACAGCCAGTTATTGCAGAAATATAGGCAACGTAGTAGTCCCCGCCAAATCTTAGAAAAGTCCAGCTGCATTTTAATCACGGTGTAGCGTGAGGAACCTTCACAGAGCTCGGGTGTGATTTAGCAGAGCAAACCTAGCGAGTGGCGCGGTCATAACGTAAGTCAACGTAGCTACTGTATTACTTGGGAACCTGTTTCCCCATCACCACGTCCGCAGGAAACGGGCGACACCGAGAGTCATCGTCCAGAGCTGGTGCGATGTTCTGGCAACGTGATCTCGCCACTCGTGCGCGTCTCTGAGCTGATGTATGAGGAAGTGCGCAGACAGCGCTTTCCTTCCATGATGCAACGTGAGCAGCCGTTTGAAAAGACGTGGTCGCGTCACGTCAGATGGCGCGGAGGGAGCACGTGATCGCCCTGTCCCTCCCGGGATGGTAGCTGTCATATGACAGAAGAGACCTAACTAGTGGGTGGGAACTGGTCATGACTAAACAGGCTAAACATTTTGTCTGAGCTGTCACTACAGTGCACAGTCTCTATTACCGTCTTGTAGAGAACTTCCATGGATACTTCATCTAACTCCAAGGAAATGTGGACTATCAAAAGAGCAAAAAAAAAAAAAAACAAAGATCTTAAACTAGATCAGAGTTAAGAGCCACACATGCCTGTCACAGCCTCCTACACAAGTGGCTCTGCCAAGCAAGGAGAGGCAATGACTAATTGACTAATCACCAGAAAAGAAAAATGGATCCCTGTAGATTAAAAAATAAAAACCTGAGTCTTGCTTGATTTGCCTTCTGCAGCCATCAAGAGCCCGGGATATAAGGTGTCGTGATTTCAGATGTCAGTACAGGCACTACAGGGGATATCCTCGCTAATTGAACTATTCTAACGAGAGAGACTGCTGCAGGAAGCTGCTGCAATTAGAACGCTGTGAGGTCTTCATTACAGTCCTGAGGAATTAGACGTGACTTCTGTAACAAAAACCTTCCCTTAACTGAGATCACAAAACTACTTCTTTATTATGGTCTGGATCCAGTTGAATTAAAAGTCTAGCTAAAGCTCGGGGCAGCAGCACGAGTCAAGAAAGGAAGGAAAGAGGATTAGAGAACGTGAAAGCTACGTGCTCAGCTTTGACTGCTATTTTCAACTGGAGCTTTGATCCCAGTTTCTGGAATTTCGTCCTCTCTGGGAGAAAAATCCGACCGCACGTTACAGTGGACGTAAAAAGTCTACGCACCCCTGTAGAGATTTCAGGTTTTTTATGATCAAGGCCAGATCTTTTTCCACCTTTAACGTGACACAGCAATCAAAAGAATTCAAGTGAAATACAAAATGAAAGCTTTTAGGAATTAATTATCCATCCTTCCATCCATCTTCTATACCGCTTATCCTTTTCAGGGTCACGGGGAACCTGGAGCCTATCCCAGGGAGCGTCGGGCACAAGGCGGGGTACACCCTGGACAGGGTCGGAATTAATTATGCAAAATCGCTTTTCTTTTATAGCATCATACCGACCGTGTGTACTCTCACACCCCCACTCTCGCCCCTCTGATCGGATGCTGGCCGTCACCGTGCGGTCAAACTTCATTTTAGGATTGTCAGGGAGACTCAAAGCCGCTCAGGAACATCATATATTCCGGTTTTAGTTGTGCTGACTCAAACCCGCAAAAAAAACCAAAAACAAAACAACCCCAGACATTTTCAACTTTTTGAACTCTATTACGGTCGACGTTTTTTTTGTTCTTACATAATGCAAGTGAAAAATGACACTTTTTTAAATTTATTAGAATGGACTTGTAATTTACATGTTAAATGTAGACGTGTAAAAAATTGTAACAGCACCATCTATAGCAAGTAGTGCAAACAATGGTTCTTTTAAAGAAAGGGTGTTTTATATTTAAATACATTTTTAAAAACTATATATTGTTTGCTCTATTTGCTATAGATATAAATGCTATAAAACGGGGACCGTATCTTTTGGGACGTGAAATAGCACCGCAACCGAGCAGCTCCTTCTCTGTTTACGGAGCGACGTCGAATCAGCGTTGTGCACAGCATCAGCAATAAACAAAGTAAAACTTCTTACTTTTAAACGAGTTAACCTGTATACACACACACATACAAGTATTCGCTTTAGATTAATCGACAGATATATTCGTTTGTTAAATCTGAATAAACACTGACTATACGGTTTGCTGTTTGAGAGCGAAAGTATACGTCACTCAGCCGAGTCAGCTGCCTAGCTTGTTGCTAACAAAATACGAACGTGGCGGCGTCCAGTCTCCCACTTCGTCTGTCGAACGTGCCGGGGTCGAAAATGACGGAATTCCGACTGGCGAGTTACCGCTTAGGATGTAATGCGGCATTATATTTTAGTTCGACTTGTTCATGTGACTTTTCAAACCTGTACCAATTCCATATCTCTGAAGTGATCCGTGAACCTTTCTCTGCTACAAGCTCAGTCCTCAGTGATATATGCATACCTGTATATATGATCTCAATTAAAACATTTCAAACGTAAATCATGGCAGAACATTCATTCGAATGAACCGAATTAATGGTGAAAATTGCCCAACACCACTGACGCATGAGGACAAAACAAAAGCAGTACTAGATCCAGATTTTTGAATGTTGGAAACAATATTGTACGTAATTAGGATTGTTATAAAGGCTCAGTTATAAAGGAGCCCTCAATTCCTACCTGCTAGCTTTACCCACCTATAAAGATAAAGTGTAAGGTATCAACAGTTTAAAAAGAATCAAAACTGTGACAAGGCCTAGGCACAATTTATTCATGGAAAAAGAAAAGAAAAAAAATCTCTCTCACCAGTTTCAGTTTCTCTCTCTTCTTCTTGCCCGAATTGGAGCCTGATGAGCTTGGTCCAGAGTCCTGAGCGATCACGTTTCCGTCGTCGTCGACGTCATCGTTGCCGTCTTCAAAACACCAATCGGGAAGCTCCGGGGCAGGTGGAGCGTCGTCGACGTCGCCGTAGCGACGGAAGAGTTCTTTCAGGTACTCTTCTTTATAGATGCCAGGAGAGCGAGCGAGAGCGAACGCTGCTGCTGCGGCTTCGACGCTAAATGACACAAACAGAAACGGTTTCACTCATGTGGCTTTACCTGCTGTTGCCATGCTACAAGATTGGGTCCGGACATGAACTTTCACCTGATCCTCGGATCCCATGAAAACGAACGCGAGCGCACTCGGTCGTGAGACTTTGTCTGTGGTGGGTGTTACTACACCGTTACATGTTTGCTGTTCCTACTCAGACATCGCACACCAAATCAGTTCTTATAGAAGCAAGCTTACATTTTGCCCTCGCCCTCAACTGGATTCAGGGATCTGCTGCGCAGGATGGAAGATTACTTATATTTATGTACAAATATATCAGACGCAGTGTAATCCAACATCACAAGTTTTAACAGGAAAATACTGCGATATATTTTACAGTACATTTTACACATTGATGTAAATAGAGAGTCCGAATATTAAGGCAAGATATCGAGGCTTTTTTTCAAAATTTTTGATGCGATTTGAGGAGTTTTTTGTGCTTTTTTTGCGGAAAACTACTTAAATTGGTGAAATCGCAATTGTACAAAATTTTCTTTCACAGTGAGGTTTGTTGGTAAATGAGCCCTTTTAGCTGTACTCATGTTAGATGCACGTGAATCGTAGAGGACTTTGGTTGAACGCGCGTTGTGATGACGTCACATGACGCGTCTTGGCCCAAAATCTGCGGTAAGTCTGAAACACTGCATGTGAACATTGCGGCGTTTGCTTGATTTTGCGTTCATCTCTGCGATCGCAAAATCCTGGAGGAGCCGATCACGGTCGTGTTCAGGTTACAAGCTTTCCTGGTACATTTCCACATTTCTGTTTGGATCTGATCTGATTATTTTAACAGGTCATGTTCATGACTGCAAGGAACCCATTTCTCGGGTTAGTGTTCCACCGCACTAGTCGGTTCCTTAGTTTATGACATAAATCCCAGATTTCTCCATTCTTCAAGTCAATCTATTATTATCCTCCACCGCTGTTTTGACACGCCGCCGTCGCTAGATGACGACGACGACCCCGAGGAGCAGGCTCGTCGGGAAAAACCCACGTGAACTCCGATCTCGCCGTTCACGTCACATGGCCACATGGTGGACATGCATCCGGTCTAAGACCACAAATCAGTTCTGATTCGAAAAGTTCTGACTTCCTACAAAAAAAAAATCTATCACACTAAGGCAGAAAATCAGGTGTGTGTCACTTCAATCTGTGAATTCACACACTTCCTATCCAGCCGTGACCTTCTCCGAGCCACTTGCAGCTGTGTCTCAAAGCCTAAATACATCGACAATGAATAATTTATGCTGTACCGCAAAGGCCTTGGAGAATCTCCCCATTACCTCTTCCTCCACAGAGAGCATCAGTCATATGACTGATTTCACCAAGAATACACATTACACCTATAGAAACCCATCAACGATCTCACGCAGGGGGAGGAGGATCCTGACCTCGATGTCCTGAAGAGAGCGATAATGATCGCCATACTGTATACAGCTACAACGCTTACCTTAGTAAGCTTAGGTGACCTTTATTCAATGTAATTAAATGACACATCCTTAAAACATAAAATAATAATAATCTCGCGTTGCTTTTGCCTGAACGCACTCCTTTTGAGGAAAGAAAAAAGAAAAAGAAAAAAGAATTGCATCAAGCGTGTGAAATCCGAACAAACCTCACTTGAGATTACTCGAGAAGTAGTGGAGCAAGTACGCGGTGTTTCCTCAAAGGAATATGGTGAAGGACAATGCCACAGACAAGTCCATGTCACCATCTGAACACAGGGATACATGGGAGCTGCCGTTCCCTTCGGAAAGCTGCGACGCTGCGATATGGCGAGGACGGAAAGGGCGTATGAATCTTTTAGTGTTTGTATTCTAGACCTGTTTATGAATAGGTGGGTGAATGATGCAAGCAAACAAGTTCACACACACACACACACACACACACACACACACACACAGCCTCTCACCTCCAGTCCATTTTCTCCACCAGGTAGGTGCAGATCAAAAAGCCTGTCCGATTAAAGCCGTGAGTGCAGTGGACACCTGTGGGGGGAACAGACAGTACACATGAGTGACACACAGCTCTTCGTTCCCTCATGCCAACCGGTGTGTGAGCTTCCTGTATAAATCAATCTCATTATGGCCCGCGGTCATCATGTGATGGATGTAGTGTATTTCAGATCAGGCTGCTGATCAAACACCACGTCCCCCAAGCCACTTCACATCCTCTTTCATCGCTCTCTCCAACACTCCTCTCATCCTTTCTCTTCCTCCCCCACCACTTTACACTCGCTAACAAAGCCCTTCCCTTTCGCTTTCACACTGTCAGAGGTGACCCCTATGTCTGTCTTTGTCTGTCTTTCTCTCTCTCTCTCTCTCTCTCTCTAGTTCACACCTCACTCGCTCGTTAATTCGTCCTCGACTCGCTCGGCCATTTCGGTCACTGATGAGTTTCTGCCCTCTGAGGGAAACGCGGGTGTTCTCACCTATTCGTCAGGAAAGCAAAGCTCAGGCCTCCAGTGGTCTGGATCATGGTAATGATACGCTATAGTCATCGCAAAACCCTTTGATCTGATGCGTCTTGAACCATTTTTCCCCTCAAACTTCCACCAGAACGGTTTTCATGACATGGATGGATGTTTGTGCAAAATATTTATTACACCCTTATAATCATAGAACAGTTGCTAGCGCCAAGCCCAAACATGTGCTCTTCAAACTAACTCTTATGGGTTGGAAGACAATTCATGGATCCTTATGGCTATTGTTAGTTATTTGATATAAACTAGTAGTGCTCTCTGGGTGGGAGGGATGGCGTACTCCTTCTCCCCCGATCGCGGGCATCCGTGAGGTCGTGTGCGCGTTAAAAAAACCGGACGCGGCTTGCTTCCGGGTGGGTTACGCTGCCCCGTGACGCAGCATGAGCACGACCGCTTTTCACCATCCTGTGCTTTTCAAAGTTGTCCATCATTTGGTGCGCAAGTCAAAACTCCTCCTGAAGCTGACCGAGTGCGCGCGTGTGGGAGAACCTTAACGCCGAAAAAGTATGAATAAATGCATCAGCTGCTTCCTTGTAGCCTGGAGAGAAGAAAACACTTTGATTTATCGTTTGATTAAGGGCAAAGAGCAGGCCCGAAGTTTAACTCCTAATTTTAAGGGGAAGGTTGAAGAATCTTTAATAAACGTAACGAATCCCAACAGACGTTCCAGGCGGCGCAATTTAAAAATAGCGTTAACCTGGTCTCCTCATTAACGATGTCTGAATGCGCAGTCGCACACTCTGGAGCACAGGAAGTGATGATGTGAAAAGGGGAAAAACTCTGAAACAATCAAAGGTTCATGACCGAAAGGGACTGGATTAACATCGGCGTCTTCTTCCACAGCGGTCTCGCACGCTCCGTGCTCACACGCCTTCGCCGAGCAACCCCCGCCTCGTTAGAGACGCTGTCCTCGTTCGAGTGACGGACAGTCTCGTCTGCTTCACAGAGTCCTCAGAGATGGGGTTTCGGCCCTCATCATGCCCACTCCTGCCCCTCTCTTCCGGCTGAACGTTGGCCCCCTTCCCCGTGCCCCAGGGAGGTCGTTTCCAAGGCAGCAGCAATAAGCCTCTCACCGCAACTATAATAATAATAATAATAAAATTCATGTATTCCACCCTCTGGGATGGGCTGTGAAGGTTTGGCAGAACCACAAGAGCGCCTCTTATAGGAAATATGATAGAATTACACACACACACACACACACACTCAAAGAACAATCAGATTAGGAAGTGTTGGCAGTAAAGAGTTTAAACCGGGATATATTTCACTTTCGGGTCTCGTTGTGAAGACCAGAGGCTTTATTAGTTACGTAGCACTGAACACTCCTGTCTTCTACGATATCGCGCCGTATTTTTCCTTTTTCCACTACACAATATTCTGGTGCTCATTCGACAGCCTAAGCCTTATCCGGAAACCAGAAAAGGGTCGAATCAGGTTTGTCTTCATCATCCTGACAGGATATCTTCTCCTTCTCGTCTTGCTCCCTCCATTACCCGAGTGTGTAACCGTTTGACCGGAGAGCAGGGGAAGCGGTGTACGCTCTAGTGCTTCCCAACCCGATGACCCGGGATCACTTTTGCTCGGATCTGATCTCTGAACTGAAACCAGCATTTTGGTCACAATCATGAACTGCATCTTTAATATGTCTTGAACAGTATAATGATCTAATATAAAAACAACAGAATTTTCTTTTTTTAATATAACTGTTTACGTCGACTTGCGACCGCTGTATCGCCTGGAACACAGCAATTTGAAGAAATATATATATATATATAGAGAGAGAGAGAGAGAGAGAGAGAGAATAACTCTATAGGTATAAAGTGCTACTTCGTTCATACTGGGAGCAGCCATTTTGATTTGACGTCACTTGCCGAACCTTCCCGACTTCGAGTTGAAGTGGAATTTTCTTTGGTTTTTCCTAGCTGTCCCTGAAAAGTGTTTCCTGATATACTGTACTGTGCAAAAGTTTAGACACCCTTTTTTTTTTTTTTTTTAAGTACAAACTTTGTTATAGATTTTTTTATTTTATGACCTCTACATTATCGAGTTGGTACAAAAAACATTTTAACATTAGTTTTCCAGCACAAAATTAACTGTTTTTTTTTTAAATTATTATTATTATTATTATTATGTAAAAGACACCTTTTTTCAGACAAAAAGAACACAATGAAGGCTGCTGGGTTTTGCTGCAAAACTAAGAAGCGAGTGCGACAGTCAAAGTCTCCAGAAGAACCGTGACTGGTTCAGTAAGATGCTCAATAAAACTTACAGCTCATTTCCTTATAAAACCGCACTAATTCCACCTTTTCTGGTCACACCAAATATTGCCTTTGATTCATTTACTATTCTTTATGGTATTTTTTTTTAAAAACGTAGAAACATTGAATTTCATTATTTTGAAGGCATCTTTGCTCCACGGCGTTTCTTTGCCTAAAACGTTTGCACAGTACCGTATAAGTCAGCGTATGTGTCATTAGGATATAAATCTCAATTTCCTTTATAAAAAACCTATAAACTTAATTGACTAGGTGATAACACATTAAACTTTCTCAAAACCAATTCAGAACCAAAAAATAATAATAATAAATCAATTTCTAGATGAAAGGAAAATTGTCCATATGCAATCTTATCCCTAATTATTAGAATATTACACAGAAATTTCCCAAAATGTGAATTGCTGCAAGATTATGAATATTTCATGTGAAAATGAGTCATAACTGTAAAGAAACTATAAACGGATGAAAAGCATGACGTGTCAGTTATTAACAAATTTAAAAAACCCGTATATAACGAGTGGTAAATTGCTGTGGAATTATTTCGGGATGTGCTGTTATTAGAAAAATATAAACAATTTATTTTTTTTTTTTTAAATCAAGTGATCTATTATAAAAGCTTCAGGATGGTAAGAGGAACTCTTCCTCTTGCATTTCCTAAAATGGCACGCGCTGTCGTGTTCGATTCCCTTCAGAATTGGAGACATTCCCAGGTCCTGATAAACACGGGATTTACTCTTTGAATACTTTCTCTGCAGCGTTATGAATCGTTTAATTAAACATGAACAGGACACTTCTTCACACTGATCCACACGTATTTCCACATACGCCGGTTTATAATCTTTTCTCTACACACGGTAATGATCATCACATGGCTTCGTGTCTCCTCGGTTAGGAAAAAGATTATTCCTTATCAGAAATATTACGCCGGATGCACAGAGCTTAATGTAATAGACGCTAATTCCTTAGCGTGAAATAGAGCTGGAGAGAGAAATATGTATAAATAATACGATGATTTATTCATCTCTTTCATTCATATCAGCAGCTCGGGTGAAAATATTCCTAAAACAACTTGCAGGATGGAGGCTCGGCTCGGCTCGAATGCTTCTCGGTCCAAGTCTTCGACGGAGAAATGTCAATCAAATCTTTCCATCGCAATACGAGAACTACACTCGGACAGTTCTCAGATTGGAAAAGAAATCCAGCTGGATTTTTCCCTTCAATCTCTGTTTGGATGTTTAATATGAGATTTGGCATCATACTATCATTTTTAATATGTTCCTCTATATTACCTGCGGCGATACTATAAACTGTCCAATATTAGATACCGTACACTGAGGAGAAAGAGAATGTATTCCACTTGACACTACTCTAGCTCCCTCTACTGGACATTTTTTACCTTTAACATGTGGAGTTTGTTTCCCCACATATAAAAACATAAAAATGCAACAGGAAGAAGTGAAATTCCTTTACAGGACACACATATGCTGCGCTCTACACTCGAACACGGTCATTAGTGCATCTATTTTTCAGATGATTTCTCCCTCATATACAACTAATGTTCCTTATTTATCAATCTTTCAGTAAAGCCGTGCGTAACTGTTTGTGTCAGCCAAGCCGACCGGAAATATTCCACTGGATTTACAAAAGTTTCACTGATACAGCGCAGAGCACGTCGACACGGCTCATTTGCATGTAGTGACGCCCACAAAACTCCATAAAAGGACAAGGGCCTGGGCAGATGGGAGCGCGAAATGAACAATCAGGGTAAAGGTTATTTCCACTCACTTCTAAGCCACTAAAAATACTTAAAATCATATTATATAATACTAATAATACAAGCAAACACTTCCATCTTGTTTACAGCATTTGTTTACAGCATTTGTTTACAATAGGGCTGCAACAACAATTCGATAAAATCCATAACAATAATCGATCATTAAAATAACTGATGACGAATTTTGATCAAATATGTTGTTTGATGCTGTATTTAGCGATATTTAGAAATAAAAGTAATCGTGTTTTGTATGAGAGCAGTAACTGTGATGGGGTTATAACGTGGAATTGTATAGAAATGTAAGAAGTGAAGGGGTGCAACTAACAAATATTTTCATAATCAATTAGTTGGTTGATTTCTTTTTTCCGATTATCGGATGGGGGGCGGGGCAAACTTTCAGTACCTTTTTTATTTCATTTATTTAAAATAAAATCCACAAACTGAGTGTTACAAATATAAACTTCAGACTAAAACTTTACACAAATGTTTGTCCAGTTATATAAACTGAAAAGAACCCAATACACACACACACACACACACAAACCAGAATATTTATTATTAATTTAGAACTGTAGTTTAATTCTGTGCTTTTTGTGCATCCATAAAAATAATGCATAAATTCTTATAAAATAAACTAATAAGTGTGTGTGTGTGTGTATATTTATATATATATTAGCTTATATTATGTAACAGTATTTATGCATTATGGATGCACAAAAAGCACAGAATTAAACTACAGTCCTGAATTAATAATAAAAACTCCCTTTCACTGCACCTTGTTACTCACTGCCTTTAGGCATGTTGTTTTACTTCTGTTTACTTTGATCATAGTGTTTTAATTAGACATTACACTGCCACTCTGCATCAGCGCATCTACACGGCGCGTGAGGAGCATACACCGCGGCCTTGATACTAATAGATCACGTCATGCGCCACTGACTGGGAAACGGCTTATACTTCCAGTTAGCAAAAAACCACTAGTGCTCCATTGGAGACGATATTACCTTTCTAAAATTCCTACACTAGACCAGGGGTTCGCAAACTTTTCCAGGGCAAGGCCCCCCCCAAATGGCATTAACATTTGACCGAGGCCCCCCTTTTGCAAGATGTCTTTAAAACACATTAAAAATACAGACTTCCGAATATATCCCCCTTTTTTTTTATTAATAATTACAGCTTTACATTACATTAGGAATTGATTGTGTGTGTGGTTGCCTGAGAGTGAGAATTTATTTTTCACACAATTGTTGACGCCCCCAGGCGCCCCCTGGCGGCCCCCACTATGAAAACCACTGCATTAGACGGTAGAGTACACAGTGCACAGTGTACAGTACTTCCTTTGGGACACAACTTTAGTATTTACTCTCCGAAGCGTATTTTCGGAACAGAAGTAACGTAGTGAGTAAGCGCACCGCGTGACGCGCGCAGACCAGCTAATCCATAATGAGATTCTCTGACAATGATTTTCATATGTTTCATGTTGCAGCTCTAAAGAAGTGTCATACATTTACAGAATAAAGCAACGTTTCTGTGTTCAGACGAGTGAATGTGTGTGTTACTGCAACACATTCAACCTCTTACCAGTTAACACTCAGCTTGTGCTTTTGTTCTTCTGCTTTAAAGCTTGTGGACAATCAGCTGTTTTTTTGTTTTCAAAATATAATGATAATATTTTTAAAAAGCCTTTGCAGGATGTATAGCATAGCCCACACAGATACATTTAATACCTTTTTCATAGCCTTCAGTTTGCACAATGTTTGAAGGACAACATCGGGCAGGATGTGAAATAACACGTAATACAGGAAATAAAAATTGGAATTTCAATCCGACTGATCAATTAATCGAAGAAATCATCGACAGATTATCAAGATAATCGTTAGTTGCAGCCCTAGTTTACAGTCGGGCAGGTCGAACTCAGCGACCAGTATTTAATAAAAATGTTTTGTTTTTTTTAAATCGTACACACCTTAAGCTAACCTTTGTTATGACATCATCTTTACCAGTGAAGCACAACTATACCGATAAACTTACATGCATCCATTTAAGAGCTTCTCTGAAAGACACCACAGCTCTGATGAATTCTCGAATATGATTGGTCAGAAGGTGTTGATTAATCAGAAAGTAGTTCCTGCAAATTACAGGTTCGTATTTATATTAATGTTATCACTTCTATAGTAACATCCTACCCTGGACTTTACAGCAGACGCTCCGTATACTGGAAACAGTCTGGACGGGACGGTGGTGAGGGAACGACTGGTTATAGCTGTTATTGTTATGTAAGTAAGAACAGGAACTAACTTGTGGCACAATATTAAATGTAAAATTCATAAACAGATTTTTTTTTTTTAAATTTGTAACTGTGTGTCGTACTTTAAAATCAGTAAAAATAACGCAATCACTGACGAACTAATATAAGGGGAATGAAACACTCTTCATGACATGCCGTCTGCGTTGCGGTTGATTATTTTTCTATAACAGCGTGCAACTGAGCAATAAAGAGAACATGTCACTATGTATTTAACGCTGTACGTCAAAATGTTTAGTCCCGGTGTGCGGTCGGATGGTTACCTCATTACTGCCATTTTCCAAATAACGATTAACACGCATTTCCGTCTAATACCTTCGCTCATGTTTTAACATAATCAAATTCCTTACTCCAGTGGTTCTCGTTTCTTTCGTGTCCGTGTGCAAATGCGCAGCCCAATCCCTCTGGACTCGTCCTAAATCAGAGGTTCTCAACCTTTTGTAACTAAACCCCCCCCCCACGCCTCCCCTATCATGTGGCACACACCCCATCCTCATATTGCAGGAGACCAGATATAATGATTATCTATATTCTATATAAAATAATATATATAATAAATATAGACATATAAACCTAATATATATTCTGTTTTGATAGATAGATTTTTATTTTCGTACTTTTTTAAATTACTTTTCATAACTTTTATGATTTTTTTTTAATAACTTTTATGAAATAACTTTTATAAAACTATATAACAGACAGCTATGGAACATGAATGATCAAAAATGTTTCTGAACACTAAAACTACTTTGAACAAGAGAACTAGTCTGTAATAACTTGGACTATTTTACATGTAAAACATGTTGCATTACATTCATCTTGCATTCTAAAAACATTCACATAAGCATGATGTAAATGTGGAGGAAGGGCGCGTCTCGTTATCCGTGATATAGTTATCTCCGGCTCTCAGACTCTCACTGAACAGCGCAAACGCAGAGAGAGGTGAGGGTGCGGAGGGAAAGCAGGACCTCGCGCTTGCAGGACTGAAAAGTCGCTAAGTCGGCAACACTGGTCTGCACTGACAGCTAGATAAAAGGCAGGCTAAGCTCCGCCTCTCCCTAGCAAAAAGAAAATACAGGTTATTTTTTCTTTCTTTTATTGAAAAACAATAAAATACACAGAGAACCCAAATGATGCCCTTTCTGTGTTTTTTTTCTTGAAAACAATCTGCGCCCCTCCCCCCCCTTCTGATCTCTCCACCCTAGTTGAGAACCACTGATCTAAATCATACAATCGGGTTCCGGGACTGGTTAAACTTTCTGCTGCTCCAGAGTAATTCCCATATTTACATTTATTCATTGAGCAGACGCTTTTATCCAAAACGACTTACAAATGAGGAAATACAAGCAAAGTGATATATCAAGCGGAGAACAATACAAGCAGTGCTACCTTACAACATTTATAATTGAGTTCTAGAGAAGCAAAGTGCGCAGAGTCGAGGTGTAAGAGCCAGAGTAAGGTGTTTTTTTTTTAATAATGTGGGGTTGGCATTTTAGGGGTTAATTACGTGCTCATGGAAGAGATGGGTCTTCGGCAGTTTTTTGAAGATAGTGACCGATTCTGCAGTCCAGAAGTTCATTCAACCGCTGAGGAACAGTTAGTTTGAAGGTTCTGGAAAGGGACCTTGAGCCACGAGGAAGGTCTTTAGATTGCGTGAGGGAACGTAAGCCTCAAGGAGAGTGTTGAGGTAGAGGGGGTGCTGTTCCAGACAAGGTCTTGTACGTGAGCATCGAGGCCTTGAATTTCATGCGGGCGGCTACAGGAAGTCAGCGGAGGGAGATGTGGCGCGCGCAATTTACTTTATGAAGAATCAGAAGAGGATGATGGCACCTCTTTCTTCTGTGCACGAGTCTATAGCGTACAAAAACCAGTTCTCATTTAACCTTAGCCCATTACCTTCCAACATCCGTTACTGCTGTAAAGACGATACTGTCAGTTAACACGGTGATCTTTTGAAGCTAGGAGATCGTAGTGTGAATATTTCACACCTCAGTCAGTTCCAAATCTTATAATTATACTGATTCACTGTGGTGTAAATCAGTAGAGCGTAAACTGCTCAGATCCATCGTGATGTGTTCATTACCATGAAGATAAGTTTAGCGTTGAAACCTGCACTGATTGCCATTTATAAATGTATCGATGTGCTGAGATTTCAATACAGAAATGTTTTTAGAAACAATCAGTCTAGAAGCACAAGAAGGTGTGACTTTCACTTGCCATGTGACCTGCACACTTAGGTAGTTCTCTGCATTGTTGGTAAGCATTAAACACTAACCGAGTTTCCTGTTACAGTTAGCGTTCGCATTTTGAAAACCTCGGGCTTTCCTATAACAACCTACAAAAACACTTAACATTAGACTGATAAGCCAGTGCAAGGAATATTCCTTTAGTTTTTACTCACCAACGTTACACATACAGTGTCCTCCACTAATATTGGCACCCTTGGTAAATATGAGCAAAGAAGGCTGTGAAAATGTGTCTTTATTTTTTAACCTTTTGATTAAAAGAAATCACAAAAATACTCTTCTCTCATGGATATCCAACAACTGCAAACACAACCCAGGTTTATCCAAAAAAATGTCTGTTAAATATATGTGTGCAACAATTATTGACACCCCTATAAATTCATATGAGAACAAATATATTTGAAGTATATTCTTATTGATATTTTACATTTTCATTAGTACACCTGGGTGTCTAGGAACAGGAACGAGGAAGGTGTTTCACACCGATATAAATATGATGTAATACACAGGCCAAATTCCCTTGGTCATTCATAACAATGGGTAAGACCAAGGAATATAGCTGTGATGTGCAGCAAAAGGTTTTTGAGCTTCACAAAATGGGGCGTGGCTATAAGAAAATAGCACAAGCATGGAAAATGCCCATTTCCACCATCAGGGCAATAATTAAGAAGTTCCAGTCAACTGGAGATGTTATGAATCGACCTGGAATTGGACGTGTGTCTATATTGTCTCAATGCACTGTGAAGAGGATGATTCGAGTGGCCAAAAAATCTCCAAGGATCACAGCTGGAGAACTGCAGAAGTTAGTTGTGTCTTGAGGTCAGAAAGTCTCCAAAACTACAATCCAAAGTCACCTACATCACCACAAGTTGTTTGGAAGGGTTTCAAGAAAAAAGCCTCTACTCTCATCCAAAAACAATCTCAAGCGTCTTCAGGTTGCCAGACACTACTGGAACTTCAAATGGGATCGGGTTCTATGGTCAGATGAAACCAAAATAGAGCTTTTTGGCAATAAACACCAGAGGAGGTTTTGGTGCACACAGAGAGGTAGCCATATGGAAAAGTACCTCATGCCCACGGTTAAATATGGAGGTGGATCTTTAATGTTTTGGGGTTGTTTTTCTGCAGAGGACCTGGACATTTTGTTAGGATACATGGCATCATGGACATGTCAAATATCAACAGATATTAAATGAAAACCTGACTGCCTCTGCCAGAAAGCTTAAAATGGGCCGTGGTTGGATCTTTCAGCAGGACAATGATCCAAAACATACATCAAAATCAACACAAAAATGTTTTACTGACCACAAAATCAAGGTCCTGCCATGACCATCCCAGTCCCCTGACCTGAAACCCATAGAAAACCTGTGGGGTGAACTGAAGAGGAGTCTCCACCAGCGTGGACCTGGAAATGTGAAGGATCTGGAGAGATTCTGTATGGAGGAATGATGTCAGACCCCTTACCATGTATTCTCCAACCTCATCAGGCATTATAGGAGAAGACTCAGAGCTGTTATCTTGGCGAAGAGAGGTAGCACAAAGTATTGACTAAAAAGGTGCCAATAATTGTTGCACACATATATTTAACAAAGATATATTTTTTTGGATAAACCTGTGTTGTATTTGCAATTGTTTGATCTCCATGAGAGCAGAATCTTTGTGAATTTTTCGAACAAAAGATCAAAACAATAAAGACAATTTTTCACAGACTTCTTTGCTCATATTTACCAAGGGTGCCAATACTAGTGGAGGGCACTGTACATATGTTACTGACATGATAAAATGTTTAAATGTGACCGCAGTTCTAGATTATAAATCTGAAATTAGAAAAAGAAATGTAGGGTGTTTAAGGCTTGGGGGTCGCAGAACGTTCAGAATGTCCGTTCGTCGACGTTTGCCCAAACAGTTCTGCGAACCCCTGCTGAAAAGATGTAGCATAGTTGATAACTTTAAAAACGATTAAAGAAAACTTGCCTATGAGTTCGGTGGGATTCTTCTGTATGAAGTTCTCACATATCCTGATGAACGTCTCTGTCGTCTCTACAGTGGGACATTCCCCGTGGCTGCATTGGAAAGAAAAATACTTTACTGCATATAAAGGATAGAAGAAGAAAAAAAACATAGCCGAATGACACAAAGAAGGTCACGTCTATACAGCGGAGGTTTCCGTGAAAAACTGGGTCCATGGAAAGGCGTCTGCAGCTTTAACATCGACACGACTAAAGTGTGCTGTATTTCATAATACGTGCTTCCTTTTCGCCCATTTTGTATCCCATACGATCCATATCATATACTAACCAGCTGCCTGACTTCAGAACATCTTTCTCGGACACTTTCTTGTCCGTGCTGCTGAACAGATCTGAAGCTGTGAACGTCTTCGCTCTCGAACCATATTAAATTGAATTATTGTTTATCAGGGTGACTTCAGTATGCAAGAATTCGAGAAGAATCTCCACCACTGTTCACCACAGGGCACGTGCACGCATAGTTACATGCTAAACTTGTTACGCGTATTCACAATCCCAACCTCAGTTTACAGCATTCTTGACATTAACGGGTAATTAAGCAAAAAAAACAAAAACAAAACAAAACCAAAAAAAAAACGACTAAACGTTAAATCTCGCGCCGACTCGTAAACAGCTTCCGGTTGTTTTTCCGTTTTAATGACATCGCGTGCACACGTCAAGCGTTACCTATGTCCGGCCACGCCCCCTCCGTTTCCCAATCAGAGCTAAGGAGATGTCGTCGATCGTTTGGGGGCGCGATATGACGAATGCACGTTATACACGATATCACAAGTCTAAGCGGTGGAAATCGTAACCCACCTTTAAAAAAATAAAAAGTTATTATATTTAGTTTAATCCAAATAAATAATCTTAGATTGGACCGATCATGTACTGTGAGTGGAAAGGCTAGGAATAAAAAAAGCTCGGTAACGTTTCTAATACAGACAAATTATTACTGAGCACATTACAAAATAGGTTCAATGTTCATATTGTATACTTTTTTTAATACAAAAACAGCGTTTGAGAACCCCTGTTAAATAGTATACACAAAGCTGAAGTATACCCTTTACACTGAAGTTTGATGTATTTGATCCCTTCTTTCTCGATATCTGTTCGGTCATAAAAGCGTGTCGTGTTCGTCAGATCGACCAGCAAGCCCATCTTGACCTGGGGACAAAAAGAAGAAGGAGAAATGTTTTTCCTGCTGTGTAACACAAGTGTCATTTACAGTATCGTTCCTAGGAGTACGTTCAGATCTCAAGAAGACCGTACGGAATATCGGCATAAGAACCACTAAATCAGCATGCAGTGCTGTGAAAAAGTATCTGCGCCCAACCTGATTTCTTCTGTTTTTGCGTATATCTCATACTAAATTGTTTCAGAAATTAAAACATAGGCAACTTGAGGAAGCACAAATGTCAGTTTTTAAATGATAATGTTATTTACTCAAGTTGCCAAGTTGATTTTATCCAATACCAACTGGGCCTGTGTGAAAATGTATTTGTAAATGTAGTTTTCACAAGCACAAGTTTTCTGTTAGGAGAAATTTATTTAACACTGGTGGAAGGAGTCTCCAGCGTCAGTGAGTACGTTTTCCATTTCCATCCAGTACATTTCCGTTTTTTTTTTTGGAAGTCTTGTGTGTGTTTTTTTTTGTCTTATTAACAAGAAAAAGAACAGCTGGTGAGGGAGCGACTGTTTACAGCTGTCAAACTGTAAGTGGTAACAGGAGTTAACTTGTTTTGCGCAACATTAAATGGTTACAAGTATGATGTGATTCTTTAATAACTAACAACTGGAACTCAACAACAAAAATTAACCATATACTTCAAATGTGAAGGAAATGGTTAAAGAAAAATGATGTCAAACATTTGACCTTGCTGCGACCTTGACCCTGTTTGGATCAAATCCCAAATCTAATCAGTTCATCTGCTGGTTACGATGATAAGTCCATCCTACAAACTTTCAACCAGGCGCTCCGGAGATATCGCGCTAATGAGCAACTGGGACATACGGACAAGTGGACAACCCGAATACGCCATGTCTCCGCCGACACCTAGTGACGGATGCATAGAAATTCTAACAGTTGACAAACTGCTGTGGTGTAACAGAAATACAACACTTCACTAAGTGCTATTATTGGAAAATAATCAACTTTTTGGGTGGTCACAGTACTTCAGTAGCATTACACCACCCTGTCATTGATTATTTTCTACGGGTGGGATGATATAGGATTTGATGCAATTTGAATGAAGAAAAATTACAGCTGAAAACATTCTTTTTATTATTATTATTTCTGAACCTTAAACGATGCAAAACAATGTGCATTTTTGCCTGTATAAAACTGCTACAGGTTTAATACTGTAAACAAAATGGACTACAAGTTCACCATATCTTAGAAATAAATAAATATATATATATTTGTAAATTCTCTCCAAAATTTGATTGAAGAAGCAAAGTCTCTGACCTGAGAAATGAAACATAATGAGCTTCGTTGCAGCACCTGAGGCATAATTTTAACTGGAAACAGAGCTCCAAAGTCGATAAAAGAATGCGATCACATGACCAGCGTGCTCTCTACATACACCGATCAGCCATAACATTAAAACCACTGACAGGTGAACTGAATAACATTGATTATCTAGTTACTGTGGCAGGTGTCAAGGGGTGGGATATATTAGACAGCAAATGAACAGTCAGTTCTCAGAGTTGATGTGGTGGAAACAGGAAAAATGGGCAAGCGTAAAGATCTGAGCAACTTTGACAAGGGACCAAATGTGATGGCTAGACGACTGGGTCAGAGCATCTCCAAAACTGCAGGTCTTGTGGGGTGTTCCTGATATGCAGTGGTTAGTACCTACCAAAAGTGGTCCAAGGAAGGACAACCAGTGAACCGGTGACAGGGTCATGGGTGGCCGAGGCTCATTGATGCACGTGGAGAGCAAAGGCTAGCCTGTCTGATCCGATCCCACAGAAGAATTACTGTAGCACAAACTGCTAAAAAAGTTCATGCTGGTTATGATGGAAAGGAATCAGAACACACAGTGCATCACAGCTTGCTGCGTAGGGGACTGCGTAGTCACAGACCGATCAGAGTGCCCATGCTGACCCTGTACACCGCCAAAAGCTCCTACAGTGGGCACGTGGGCATCAGAACTGGACCATGGAGCAATGGAAGAAGGTGGTCGTGGTCTGATGAATCATGTTTTTTTTTTACATCATGTGGACGGTCGGGTACGTGTGCGTCGCTTACCTGGGGAAGAGTTGACACCAGGATACACTATGAGAAGAAGAAACGCCGGCGGAGGCAGTGTGATGCTCTGGGCAATGTTCTGCTGGGAAACCTTGAGTCCTGGCATTCATGTAGATGTTACTTTGACGTGCACCACCTACCTAAACATTGTCGCAGACCAAGTACACCCCTTCATGGCAATGGAATTCCCTAATGGCAGTGGCCTCTTTCAGCAGGATAATGCACCTGCTACACTAAAAAATATTGATCAGGAACGGTTTGAGTAACATGACAGAGAGTTCAAGGTGTTGACTTGACCTCCAAATTCCCCAGATCTCAATCCGATCGAGCATCTGAGGGATGTGCTGGACAAACAAGTCCGATCCACGGAGGCCACAACTCACAACTTACAGGATTAACATCTTGGTTCTAGATACCACAGCATACTTTCAGAGGTTTTGTATGTCCATGCCTCGACAGATCAGAGCTGTTTTGGTGGCACAAGGTGGGACCTACACAATATTAGGCAGGTGATTTTAATGTTATGGCTAGTCTGTGTATTTCACTCTATGGAATGTGCAGATTGGGACCTCTGGTGTTCAAACAGTGCAATTGCATTAGCTGCGTTATTAACTGAATGCTAATTAATGTGAAGCACATGTCACACCCGTGTTATTTTCCTATAACAGCAGGCCCTGTCACCTTTTGTCTCTACCTTATAGTGTGATGTCCCTTAAGTTACCTTAAGTTCACTTTCACAGAGGGTTTGTACAAACTCATACCTTCAGACTTTTAAGGTAGTTGGACAGCATGCTCGGATGAAACCTGTTCTCCTCTGGGACCATGTCGTCGTATCTGGGACCCAACATGGTTTTCATTGGTAAGAATTTACCTGCAAAATAAAACAGAGAATAACATTTCAAGATGGAAGTGAAATAAACAACATGTATGAAACTTAATTTCAAATGTCTACTACGTATTAGAAAGATCTCTACATCACTGCTATGTTAGGAAATCATTAGGTACCTCAACAACGACGACGTTTACATGGACAGCAGTAATCTAATTATTGGCCTTATTCTGAATAAGACAATATTGTGATTAAGGTGTTTACGTGAGTTGATTTTAGAATATTCCTTTCATGTTCCCGTTTAACATGTTATAGAACATAGTTCGATCATCATTACGTCACCGCTCCACGCCGTCCGACGTCCCTCCAGAATTTCACGTATCGACATACAGTTCGTCTTCGTCATGGTACCGTATACAGTTTTGGGTGTTTGATTTTTAGTTTCACGAAAGTTTCAAGTGCAGTTAATTATTTGTGCAAATAGACGACTGCTTGAAGCCGTGGGCTGCGTCCCAAACCAGGTACTTACCTACTATACAGCAGCTCAGATACATGTATTTCACCTACTATATAGCGGGTAAGTAGGTGGTTTCGGACGCAGCCGTGCTTTCTTGTTTGCCGTCAAACGGTTGAGCGCTGCCGTGTGTGTATGTGTCCTGTTGCAAAATGCGGTGAAAACTCCCACACGTGTTAATAGTGTGATTAAGGTGTGTACATGTCTGTAACGCACTTCGATAATGCGACTAAAACAGGAATACTCCACACGTCTTAATTCGATTTGTGTTTACTTCGAGTATGACTTTAGTCAGATTAAGGTAATTAAAAATTGCTGTTTACATGCTAGTTTCTTAATCAGCGTATCGTCTTTATCGGGTTAATATCGGATTATTGTTGTCCATGTAAACGTACTGAATGGTGTTTAACCATGAACCATAAAATAGTCACATCTGGGGGAAACTTGCACAAAGTATCAATACAAATGGAAGCTGTTGCACACGAGGAAGGCACGGTGGCTCTTTTCCCCCAATATAATAAATTACCTGCAGCGCACGCAGACGAAACACTATCACAAACCTTATGTAATCTTGTGATCAGAGGCGGATGCCTGATATTTGGGAGCAGGATCATGTGAGACATGTTCTGGGAGGTAATTATACCATATCATCTCGATGACAGACGTTTACATGGACAGCAGTAATGTAATTATTGACCTTATTCTGAATAAGACGATATCCTGATTAAGGTGTTTACATGAGTCGCTTTTAGAATATTCCTTTCATGTTCCTGTTTTACATGTTATAGAACATAGGTCGATTAACGGCACACGTCATTACGTCCCCGCGCCACACCGTCCGATGTTTCCTCCAGAATTTCACGTATCGACATACAGTTCATCTTCGTTATGGTACCGTATACAGTTTTGGGTGTTTTTAATTTTACGAAAGCTTCAAGTGCAGTTAATTATTAGTCGTGCTATACGTGCAAATAGACGACTGCTTGAAGCCGTGGGCTGCGTCCCAAACCGCATACTTACCTACTATATAGTATATATGTATTACGCCTACTATATAGTGTGTAAGTACGCGGTTTTGGACGCAGCCATGCTCTCTTGTTACCGTCAAACGGTTGAGCACTGTCGTGTGTGTACGTGTCCTGTCACAATGCGGTGAAAACTCCCACGCGACGTTAACAGTGTGATTAAGGTGTGTACATGTCTGTAATGCACTTCAATAATGCGACTAAAACAGGAATACTCCACGTCTTAATTCCATTTGTGTTTACTTCGAGTATGACTTTAGTTGGACTAAGATCATCAATAATCGCTGTTTACATGGTAGCTTTTAATCAGAGTATCATCTTAATCGGGTTAATATCGGAATATTGTTGTCCATGTAAACATACTGACTGATAACTAATCCGATCGACTAATAAGTAACTAATCCGATCTGAACAGGGCTGTTGAAATAAAGGCTTAGCCACGGCCACACGAGGTTGTGATTGGCTAGAAAGACAGGGAAGGGGAGGAGTTGCAGTGAGGGGCCGGGTTTCGGGGCTCAGCTGCGACCGTTGACATTCTTCGTTAAATAATTTCGCGTTTTAATTATTAATAAAAAATATATAACATTTTAAAAAGACAGACTTTTTTTTTTTTAGATAATCTGTCGCACTGTGAATCCCACGTCGGCTATCAGCTACACACTCAGTCACTGACATCACGACTCTAACAGCAACGCTTATCATATTATTATTACTATTATTATTATTTATTATTACTTATTATTATTATTATTATTATGAGTAGTAGTAACAGTAATAGTAATATACATGTATTTATAGTAACTAGTGCATGTTTCTTGACATTTTTGATGCAACATGGCTCATGAACATAGCTAGCTCAGGCTTGTAGTGCGTTGAAGCTAAGCTAGACGGCTAATATGCTAACAGTGAAACCACTGAGCTGTGCATTAGCGTTGTTATGGTGTGATACTTTATTTTTTATTTTTTTAATACGGACACAAATGCTGTTCCTGTGATTAAAATAAAACCCTAGCTAGTTCTCGGCAGAACTGTGCTAATACATGGTGTAGCAAGCTAAGTGTGGTGTACTGGATAGCTAAACTAACACAACAGACGCTCACCAGCTACAGGTTGTCCTCTCCTGGGACAGTTTAGCCATCGAGGAGGTGGTCCTCCGTGCGCCATGGTCTCTAACAGATAAGAAGAAGCTGCAGTGTGTGTGTGTTATCTTTCTGCCTCTGTGTTAACCCAGCACTGACGTTAAGGCTCCTCCGGAGATGAGCTCTCCAGCGCGGGGCTGCTGCTCAACTCCGACTCGGGCTCCGAATTACAGCTCACACCGTCTTAGCGTCCACTTTTTATCCACCAGTCCATGCCTCCTGCTTGTTTTTCAGTGCTCATAAACCAATGTTTTCAAAAGAAAAATAAACAAACACCACGCGGACCGCTAGCTCACTCACTCAATGGGCCATAACTACAACGTAAGCTCGACATAGCAGGTGATTCGAATCCTTTAGGTATCGACACAGTGGTTTGAACGAAGCGGAAAGGTCACGTGGTTCCCTGTTTACGCAAAATAAGAGAATCGAAGTCACGGAGAAACTTGTTTTCGTGTCTTTTTTTTTAAACAAACCAAACAAGATATTTATCGGATTATTTAGCAGTATACTTGGCACATATATACTCTTGCTTATTTGTGAAGAAATTCTAGCCATTTTTAAAAAGGCTTAATAAAGGGAAAACAAGGCATTACAGGAGCCCTTTCCCAATTCCAGGGCCCGTTAATGTTTTTGTTTATTTCTTTTTTACAAACTTTATTTTCTATCTTTTTTTTTTTTTACTAACAATATACATCAGAAAAAGGACAGGTGTAATTTGCTGATGTAGAAAGAAATTAAATATTACTGACAGAAAATGTACAAGTTTTATCAGCATCTATATTGTCAATAAATGTAATCATATATATATATAGAAATATATATATATGTATGTATGTATGTATAGTGTTGTGCAAAATAAATGCTGTAGAGCAAAGATACCTTCAAAAATAAATTAAATGTTTCTACATTTTATATAATACTATAAAGAGCAGTAATAAACAGTAATAAATGAAACAAGTCACTATTTAGTTTGACGACGCTTTGCTTTAAAAAAAAAAAAAAATTAGTAGTCTCAGGTACACTTTGTACAGTTTTATAAGGAAATGAGCTGTAAGATTTATTGAGTATTTTGAAGAACCAGCCACGGTTCTTCTGGAGACTTTGACTGTGCACTCGCTTCTTATTTTTGCAGCAAAACCCAGCAGCCTTCATTGTGTTTTTTGTCTGAAAAGCGTCTATTATGAAATACGCTGCTTTCTACACTGACATACAAACATGTTTCTTTTAACATTTAACTAAACTAATGTTTGGGAAGCTAAAATGTTTTTTTGTACTGACTCAATAATGTAGGTCATAAAATAAAAATCTATCTAAGTTTGTTCTAAAAAAAAAATATGGTGCCTAAGACTTTTACACTATATATATATAAATATACATATGTACACACTGTATATATTTTTACGTTTGGAGATCTGTATAAATTTGTCTTTTTTTTCTTTTGTTTTATTGTGTATTTTTCTTTTTCTTCGATGCTCTTAATTGCAGCGAATCTCGATTTTGAATTTTGTGGTTGCTAATAATAAAAACTAATAAACAAAGAGTAATAATGATATTTTTAAAAAGAAAGTTGTTTTCCCAAGATCATACTCTAGCAGTAGCCTACCTACACTGTTGTGGCCAGGTTTATCTGTTTATCTCTCACCATTTGTTTTGTGACCCGCAAAACCATTAAGGTGGCATCTCACAAACATCATGGGGTAACCATGGAGACTTCCAGGTCCCTCAAGTTGACTAGAAATGAAGCTGACCATCTGTTCATGATCACTATAATGTCCATGACCGTAGAGCTGCAGATTTCTGAGACGCCTTTTCAAGTGACAGACACTAATTTAGAAATAGTCTAGCACTGACGAACACACAGCTGTTTCCTCTTGGGACAGTCCCTGAATAAAGTAAAACGGATGTGCTCATCCATGATGAACAGCATGTGTGCCTAATCATGCAGTTCAACATCATGAAAAATGAGTTGTGAAGACAAGATAACGGCACTAAAAAGTCAAAATAGCTCAAAGCCTTTCTGGACTTCTGTAAAATAAATAAATAAATAAATAAATAAATAAAAATCATGAAACGTATGAAATTTGGTTTGGAATCAGTTTCTACACTTATGAAACTTCTCTGTTGTGCAGTGGGTAATGTTGCCTCTTCACAACTCCAGGGTCCCAGGGTTCGATCCTGAGCTTGTCTGTGAGTAATTTTTGAACTTGTTCTCCCTGTTTTTTCGCTCCAGGTTGTCTAGTTTCCTTCCACCTCGCAAAAACATGCCACTAGGTGGATTGGCTCAGATAAATTGCCCCTAGGTGTAAATAAGAGTGTGTGTGGTGCCCGGTGATGTACTGCCATTCCATCCAGGTTGTATCCCTGCCTCACGCCCAGTGTTCCCGGGATCCCACGACAGGATAAAACGATTAACTGAACGTAATTGAGTGATGAAGCTTCACACCAACTTCTAAGTGGTAGGACCTAAATAATGACAACCAGTAGAGGGAGTCCAGAGACTGAATTTGTCAAATCAATGAGGAAAGTTATTATTATTTATTTATTTTTTTTAATTAAAGGTAGTACATGTGTTTGGTCATGCAGACAGTAATGCAGATTCAAAGTAGTTTTGTGTAAACCATATTCAAAGTAAACTAGTTTCATCTACAAATAAACATTTGCAACAGAGCGCAAGTAAATGTTACACCATTTTTGTTTTAGTACTTTTACTATGTTGCATCATTCTGGACTTCAGCATGAGTCATAAATTCCCATGATGACCCACTTTGTTAATCCTCTGTTAGCAACCTATGATCAACCCTTTTTTTTTCAGCATAAGCATGCAAAAACCCCCAATGTCTCTAAAAGATTGGCCTCTAGGACACATGCAGTGTGAAAACATTTTCCAGACCTAGATTAAACAAATGCCATTATGGTGCCACGTGAATGTAAATTTCTCACTCGATGCCCTCTTTGAATTAAACTATGGTGCATTCTATCGATCAGGACCACTGTTCAAGTACGCTGTTTCAGGGAGAATGTTTCCGAACAATCACAGTCGGATGATGCTAGAATTCCCATACATAAAAATCTCCCCCAAATTCACAGACGTGTCTGTTGCCTAGCAGATTTTCTGCAGCTCCTTCAACCGAGACTCTGAGCACAACAACCAGCTATTTTCCCTTACTGGCCTCTGTTGTGGATACAGAATACTAATGTGTCATGTAGATATAAATGCTGACGTGTCAATGTGGAATTCTCATCTCCCAATAATGATCCAGGTTTATAATCACAATAAAATTGAGTCATCTTCATGAGCACTGCTAGTCGTAAAGTATAATCATAAAAGAAGTTCAGCAGCACATCAGTCAGGGTTTAACGTCATCGTTTCTAGTGCATTAAGCATTTCGTTTACTCACAAACACTTGCTAGATTCTCTATGAAATGCTAGGCTATGGAACTTTTACATTGATTTTCAATATTATTATTATTATTATTATTATTATTATTATTATTATTATTATGGCGCATGGTGGCTTAGTGGTTAGCACGTTCGCCTCACACCTCCAGGGTCGGGGAGTTCGATTCCCACTGTGGCCCTGTGTGTGTGGAGTTTGCATGTTCTCCCCGTGCTGCGGGTTTCCTCCGGGTACTCAGGTTTCCTCCCCCAGTCCAAAGATATGCATGGTAGGCTGATTGGTGAGTCCAAATTGTCCGTAGTGTATGAATGGGTGTGTGAATGTGTATGTGACTGTGTGCCCTTGTGCCCCATGCTCCATGCTCCCTGGGATAGCCTCCAGGTTTCCCCGTGACCCTGAAGAGGATTAAGCGGTATAGACGATGGATGGATGGATTATTATTATTATTATTATTATACCACAGCACTTTTGAATTCTCTTGAATTTGAACTGATTAGAAGGTGTTGATTCCATCCATCCATCTACACAGAATCACAGGGAGCCTGGAGCCTATCCCAGGGAACTTCGGGCAGAGGGCGAGGATGCCCTGGACAACCCATCGCAGAGCACAATCACACACACACTCACACACTATGGACAATTTGGAAATTGGCCAAAAGGCCAGTTGGCCTTAAATACATGTTTTTGTCTTTTGGTGGAGGAAACTGGAGTACCCAGAGGAAACCGCTGAAGCAACAGGAGAACATGCAAACTTGGTACACAGGGCGGAGGTGGGATTCAAACCCCCAACCCAGGAGGTGTGAGGGAAACGTGCTAACCACTAAGCCATTGTGCCCCCCAAGGTGTTGATGATTTTTTAAACACTTGTTCAAGCTGCGAGGCAAATCTCAGGTTCATATATTACACAGGGAAGTTACATTTTTGGAAGGAATCTCCACTGTCAGCTCTCTGTAACTGAGTTTCCTCCAGGTACTCAAGTTTCCTCCCCAAGTTCAAAGACATGCGTTATAGGCTGATCGGCATTACGAAATTGCCTGTAATATGTGAATGTGTGTGTGTGTGTGTGATTGTGCTCTGTATTGGGTTGGGTCCAGGGTGTCCCCCTACAGTATCTTGTGCCCTGAGCTCCCTGGGATAGGCTCAAGGCTCCTCCGTGACCCTGTGTAAGATAAGCGGTATAGAACATGGATAGATGGATGTATGGATCACCCCTCCTAACCACCAGGGGCAACATTTTAACACCTGGACTCCATATTGCAATGACCATATGACGTAATATATAAATGACAACAGCTATCTGTTTGTATGTTCTCGCCTTGTACGTGTCAGCGTGGTCAGGTGGCTCTCTCTCAACATACCACACTCACACTGCTTTCAGTGGATAACATATCTACATGGGTAGGAGTGGACTGCCCTCCATTTTCACTGGCACCATTGGGTCCTGTCTTGTCATCTTCAGATCAGTATTACAGACATCCCTGCAGCTTCCTGGTTAACGCACCTCTTGGTACTTAGGAATTTTGCAACAGTAACTCGGCTTTGTTTTGTGCCACATCCCACCACCCATCGTTGATTATTTTCATTTAACAGCACACCTTCCTGTGTTTTATTGCTTGATATCCAAGGAAATTTGGTCTGGGAGTTCATTAAAGGCCTGAGAGAGTGAACAGAAGGTTGTGTGTTCAAATCATAGGATCCAGTGTGCTAGATGAGTGCTAGTTCCTGCTTAAAATTATATATTGTGTTGTAAAGTTTCAAATACTCAGACTGACTTATTTCATGTGTATGGATTGTTCCAAAATAATAAAGACTTTCATCTTTTTCCACCAAGCCCAGTCTTTTTATTTGACAAATTCTACCTTATTTCAAACTTGAGTTGAAATAAAGTGTCTGAAGAATGCATATTTTTAATACAATACATTCAGGTTTGTGTTTTTAGTATTCACTGTTGCTTAGCCTCACCCCAGCATTAAGTGTTTGTTTTTTTTATGCTAGGCAGTCATCAGTACCAGTTCTGCAGGTCACGAACTTCACATGTGACGAACAGACATGAATCACTGATAAACTGAACCAATCAGGACTGAGCTGTGCGGTTTTGGGCTTTCCTAAAACCATAGCTGAAAACCCCTGATGCAACTGACATGTAACTAACATGTAAACTGTTCAGAATCCTGTACTTCAGACAAATGCACCGGATAATAACAAAGAGCTCACAGCAAACACTGTACCAAATTATTATTAGTAGTAGTAATTAGTAATATTTAATTATTGAACATTATTAAATGCTAATAACATGATAATGATATTTAGTTGTCATGGTTAAAAAGAAAAAAAGAAAGAAAAATCACACACAGTAATTTAATATATGTGTCTTGAAACCAATATCCAGTTTCTAGTTTCAACTGAAGACACCCTGTTAGAAACAGCACAAGCCTCTTGGCATTGACCTGTGTGGGCTTGGGGGTTCATTTCTGTTCATTTATGGCATTATCCTACCTTCATAGTTGTGTATTTATGACAGGCTTTCTCCAGCTTTCTAGAAGGGGCTTTATAAGCATTCTTATGTATCAGATGAACATCACTAAAGTTTATCTTCAGCTATTTAGCATGTTAGTGTTTCTACATTTTTCTTTGCAAACGATCCTATTTCCAGTATAGAGTGTGTATCGTTTCAACACAGTAAGCAGTGAAGGAGCAGTAAAGACAAAAAAACGATACCTCTGAAGCATACACAAAACATCTGGGTTTATTATTATTCATCCATTGTCCATACCAGTTATCCTACACAAGGGAGCCTGGAGCCTATCCCAGGGAACTCACAGCACAAGGTGGGGGACACCCTGGACTTGGGGGGGCAAACCATCACAGGGCACAATCACACACGTTCACACATCCATTCACACACTATGGAAAACACTTTGGAAACACCAATCAAGCAATAACACGTCTTTGGAGTGGGGGAGGAAACCGGAGTACCCAGAGGAAACACGGGGGAGAACATGCAAACTCTGTGCACACAGGGTGGAGGTGGGATTCGAACCCCCAACCCCAGAACAGTAGGCTTAAACAAGCAGAAAATGATCAAATACAGTATACAGCCAAAAGTATGTGGACACCTAAGCATCACACCCATATGTTGTTCTTCCCCCAAACTGTTGCCACAAAGGTGGAGGCACACAATTGTCTAGAATGTCTTTGTATGCTGTAGCATTAAAATTTCCCTTCACTTGAACTAAGAGGCCCAAAAACCTGTTCCAGCACAACCTGTGAAGCCATGAAGACAAGGTTGGAGTGGAGTCCTCACCTCAGCCCTGTTATAAAAGCAAAGGGGAAATAAATCTGGAAAAGGATGTTCAACAAGCACATACAGGGGTGACGGTCAGGTGTTAACGTTTACTGAAATCCTGGAAAGTCGTTGGGGTTTTCTACATGTTAAAAAAAAGAAAAAAAACAACTGCTTCCTCATTTCGATTACGTAATGCACCGGATGCTATGACCATATTTGGAACATCCTCTCTTTCGTTGTTAATGACGTGGTCTCGGTTAAGGGCGGTCCGACTCTCTCAGACTGAAAATATTTACATACACACGTCTTTTTATATATATATATATATATATATATATATATATATATATATATATATATATATATATATATATATAAATATATCATATATATATATATGTTAACCGCACAGTGCAATGAAATTACTGCTAATGAAGACTTCAGTATGCACGTGCTACAAAACACAAACATTCCTCATCATCATTTTGAAGCACTGGATATTTTCTAAACTTTTTTGCAGAAAGGCATCTAGACAAGAACACTTAAAACACGGTTTTTAGTGGGGTTTTTTTTTGTTTTGTTTAGCACTGGAACAAGTCTATTTTAGGTCGTCTTTGTTCCGTGGATGAGGGGCGGGGATGGGAGGGTGGAGCTAGGGGCGTGGTCTGAGGTTGTTTCGCTACAAACGGAAACTCGCGCACAGCTGCGCCATTTTAGTCCAGTCGACTCGTCTCGTCTCGTCTCGAGCTACGCCATTTCGATGAAAACTTTCGGCTCTAAACTTTCCGACGAAGTCGTTATTGTTTCAAGAAAACGAATCCGTTCACTCGGAGCATTTTCTAACTCTGTGAATTTATCCAAATCGCTGAGCTGATTGCTGCTCTGGAAGCGTCTTATTATTATTTTGTTATGCGTTAGCGTAGAGGAAGCCATTTTGGACGCTTCGTATCTCATGTATCCTCCATCCAGCAGTTTTGAAATCATGTTGGGGGAAACGCTTGGTGTTGAAACGAACCTGTACAACGTCGAGAACAACGAACCGACTCTGGTGATTTCCTATGGAAACCTGAACAAGTCCTCCAGACGAGCTCTGCTGAAGAAAGGAGGACACAGGGTGCGTTTACAGAGCAGGAATGCCCATAACCAGGCTCCACAGCACCAGAAACAGGCGGTGCTTCTGAGGAACAACACAGCACGTTTAACCGACATCAACAACAATAACAGCAGCAGCAGTGACGCTAAATCCACATCACCGAGCAATAATACCGAGCTTCCGGCCAGCAGAACTGCACCGAGTGGCTCGACACACTTCAAAACAGCATCCAAGAAAGAGGTGAGCGACTAATACACCGTTTTGTGCAATAATCATTTTTTTGTATCCCTTACTCCTACAAATAACCTGGCACACATGTAGAACATTTAAAAAATAAACATATAGTAAGCCGTTTAATTAGTGTGTAAAGTTGTTGAAAAAAAACGCCGTCTAGAAAATATGACGTCCAGCCCGGAAGTCTTGTTTATGTTTGGATGCGCCACCTGTCAATCATTTTATAGACCTTCCCCTGCTGAAGAAAAAGAAAACAACAGCAGTATAAACCATCAGAGAAATTCTAATGGCGTCCACTACAAATGCCATTACAAATTAGGAGGGACCATTAGTTTCCATTAAAACCAACACAATTTTCATGAAAACATTACAAATTCTATGAGGGTTTCTATTTTTTTTTTCAGGGTTTTTTTTGTTAACTGCTGTTTTCAAAGTGAGGTCACAACTTGTAATGTTCTGCCTCTAATTGGTCAAGGCCACAGAATATATCTGTTCACGGTGAAATTGAACTGACCAGTTCCTTCAACTTAACCATGGCCGCTCACACTGTGAACAGTATAACGTTCCCCATGTCTGTTTACACGAGTTTATAGCAGTATTGCCTTTAGACCAGTCAACATAGCGATACAGTACTTGGTTAAGTTGATCGTACTAATCGCAGTTTGGAGAAGGTAATCATCATAATCATTGTTGGAACTAGCTGACTTTCTTGTCACTTGCGATTGTCCACTGTTGTTGTGCTGCAGTTTCAGTCCAAAATGTTTGTTTGAAGTTCACTATATATTGGTAACTGTTAAAGTAGCTTTACGAGCTCGGACAGAGAAAGAAAACAAGATACGTCTTCGTATAGACATCCCCCCCCCCCTTTTTTAACCACTTCGCATATCAAACTTGCCGAGGTGGGATGTAGTGACGCCATTACTACTTAGAAGGCTACGAAAGCAGCATGCTCTAAGGGGATACTGTAGATCTGGGGGGCGGAGTTTCGCAGACATGGGTGCGAATCATTTAAATGTTCAACCCACCCAACTGTTAGACCTAATCTTGGAAGAGGAAAAACAACTAATAATCTTGCCTACTTCACCTTTAAAGGTCCGATCTTTAGTTTAGTTATGTAACTATGTATCGATGACTTTTTAACCATAATCACATGAGATTATTCGTCGTGATTATGCTTATGATGATGATACCATGAATCTGCAGTACAACAGTGTACACACTGATAGGACACGCATGGAAAAACACAAAGAGCGCTTTATACCAACGTTAGGAAATTTATAGGTAATTAAGAAAGCCAGAAGTTGATGACTCCAATTAAAATATTAATCATGCAGCCCATGTGTAAGTGTAGTCTATAGTTCAGGACTAATACCCCTATGCCACACATTTATTGGTCTGAAACACTCCTTTCTTTTCATCTCTAACGAGATTGAGGTGTAAAAGAGCAAGAGGACGACATTAAAATCAACAGTGATGGATTAAAATCTGATCTAGGGTTCTAATCAGGTCACACTGTATTTGTTTTGTGTCAAAGTGCTTATCTGTCTGAGTGTTTAAAGACCGAACCAGAGCAATAAAGGAAGGCCTGGCAAGGGGGAGGGGCATAAAGGGCCTACGTGCAGTTTGAAATGTTGGTCATGACTGCAAGGCCAGATGCCATTCGTTTCCCCATACCTTGCTATTTGAGAGTCTGATTATAATTTTTTTTTTCTGTGTGTCATCAGCTGTTGAAATCGAAAACGGGAAGGGGAGAAAGGGGAAATCAGCCGAGCAGGCCGTCTCCACACAGCGCAGACAAACACAAGCCATGCGCTCCTAACCTGAGCACACGCACTCAAAGGAGCAGGCACGTCAAATGCGAGAACAGGGATAGGAAGAGGCCTCTGAGCTCAGCGGACGCCCCGGGAAACACAAACACTGAACTCTCATCTGACGATAATCTTAAAGATGCAGAGAAGACCTATGCAGGAGCCAAGTTTAGCGAGCCACCTTCACCGAGTGTGTTGCCCAAGCCACCGAGCCACTGGGTGGGCGAAAACGCCCCCAAACATTCCGACAGCAGCCGGGAGCAGATGTCCGTGCATCTGAAAACCATACTGAAGGTCCAGTCCAAGCCGTGACTCCAATTACATAAACGGCAGCAGTAATAATTAAAAAAACCCCGGATCGGTTGAGGTGTAAACACCTTCACAGCGGAAACAAATAGTCCCTGGAGTCTCAGGCAAAAGAAAGTTATAATAAATTGACTCCAGGCCGTCAGGAAAAACAAAGATTGGAAGCTTGTTGCAACAGGAAGTGTTGAATTTTTGATAATGTCAAAGATGTCTTGTCTTTAGAAAGAGACCTTGTGTTCATTTTTTTAAAAACTTGTGTACATGTAAATAATGTAAGACATGTAATATATGTGTATATTTTTTGGATGTTATTTTAACAGCAGAGTAAATCTAGTTTTGTTACTGAAGCTTACGACGATGTTTTCATCAAGAAGCGATGGTATGCTCGCTGCAAGCGTACCGATCGAGGCCCAGCGAGCCGTCTCGGGATGCACGTTACATGTGAAATGTTTGCTTAGTTTTGCACAAGACTGAAAAACCAACACGGGTCCCTTTTAAGATGTGAGGATGAACTAGTGTGCGGCGCTACGGCCGAATGAGTTTTCTACGTCGTGGACTGTCCTGGAAAGGGGATGCAGCTAATAAAAGGGAGTGGAAGTTTCAAACGAAAGGACTGTGGTGTTGTATGATGGACACTGCCTCCAACTGAAGCAAATGGACAAATCACAAACGGCACTTCTGAAAACAAACGATTTGTTGTACCAGTCTGCACGCACCAATCGTTCCGGTAACGGACATTTTTCTTTCCTTCTGTAGCATTTGCCTGGTTTGTTAGATTCAGGATGTTGTATTTTGACAGGACGTGATGTTTACTGTGAGAGAAGATTTTGTGGTCGTAACGTGTTGACATGTCTGTGGAGAAAAGTCAGGCATCTACCATCCTCTTTTCTTTTTTGTTTATTTTTTCCTTTTGACTAAACTAAACCCAAGGCATTTTTATATTTGTGAAAATCCAACACATTTTGTTGCAACACTGATTTTAATGTTTGGCCTGTTTTTAAAAGTACAAAAAGAAGTAACGTCCACACGTATTCAATTGGTCTGAGAAACGTTATGAACGTTTTTAATTAAAAGTATTGAAATAAAGAATTTGGCCATCCCCTTTACATCGTGTTGAATTTTATTTATTTTTTTTGTCATTCATGTTTTTTTGTGGTGGTTCGTAGAATGTTTTGTGTAATTTCCATTGGTGAAACACTTGGCAGACTTTTCTCAAAGCTCTTGAACAGTAGATGGCCGAGCCCTGATTCACGAATGGTATATGAATTAGACAAGACATTACGGTTATCCCAGCTGATTTAGAAGGACCATCATGTTTGATGTCTACCATTTAGAGTTTATGTGCTGCTTCTATGTTTTGTCTTAAATCTAATATGCACACACACACTATGGCACCACCACACTTGGAGGATGTTCAGTCGGCTTTTTTACTTCGTAATAAATAAACAAATCACAGATGTGACACAAAACAGTTTTTGTTTAATAGCTGAACATTCCGGCTGCATGAAACATACTTCAGACAAGTGAAATTAAACTCTTTTAATTATTGGTTTAGGAGTTTTTCAAGATCAAGTAGAGGAAAAAATTATAGACTCGATGTTGAGGGAAAAAAGTATGGAATCATCGACAAAAGAAAGTAACAATTAGTACTTTGTTGCTCTTCCTTGGGCTTTTATGACGGTCTGAATTTTTTGAGGCGTGGACTTCACTAATGAAAAAACAACATTCTCCATCAAGCTGGTTCCAGCGTTCTCGGATAGCGGTTAACAGATCAGCGTTGCGGGATCGAGCCTCATCATGGGCCAATTTTTTACATTTCCACCATAAATTTTCAGTCGGATTGAGATCCAGACTGTTTGTTGGCCTGGTCATTGAGTAAATGTGTCTTTCCTGAAGAAAAGCTTTAACACCGCCATGGAGGTCAGCAGTGGAAAAGAGTTTTATGTAGCTTGTGACAACACCGGCACGCTGCTAGTGGTTTTTGGGAGCGACGGAGTGCTCTTGAAGCAGATCCACTACACGGCGTATGGAGAAGTTTACTCCGATTCGAACCCTGATCTCCAGCTCGTACTCAGGTTCCACGGCGGCCTCTATGAACCACCGACCAAGCTCATTTATTTTGGGGAGCGGGATTACGACGACATTTCCGGCCGCTGGACCTCCCCAGATATCACGTTCTGGGAAACGATTGGGAAAAATCCAGCACCGTTTAACCGCTACGCGTTCCGTAACAATGATCCCATCAGCAAAATTCAGGATGTAAAAGAGTTTCTCACGGATGTGAACATCTGGCCGGTTGTATTTGGGTTTCATCTCCACAACAGCATTCCCGGATTTCCAGTTCCCAAGTCTGGAATGACTCGAGTGTCTTATGAACTGGATAAGAGTAAAGTTTGGGACAATCTTCCGGCGATCGGCGTTCAGCAGCAGGTCCTGCGTCAGGCTGAAGCGTTCCTGGCGTTCGACCGGATGCCACGGTCTCGCAGACCGACCAAACCGTGGCTCTGGCTTGCTCCTAGCGAGTCTCTGATTGGACGGGGCATCATGATGGCGCTGTACAAAGGTACGGTGATAACCCGCGCTATCAGCATCGCTAATGAAGACTGCATCAAAGTCTCTAACATCCTCAACGGAGCTCTGTATTTCAAAGATCTGCATTTCACGTTGGACGGACGTGACACGCATTACTTTGTAAAAATGGGAACTTCGGCTCGTGACGCGGCGTAAGCAGCTCGAGAACGGCGTCGACGTGAGTGTTTCTCAGTCGACGGCCGCGATGGGCGGACGCACGCGGCGTTTCGCCGACGTGGAGCTGCAGTGTGGTATGCTAACCCTTCACGTGCGCTATGGAGCCTCTCTGGATGAGGAGAGGGCACGAGTGCTGGAGTTAGCACGACAGAGGGCGCTGGCGAGCGCGTGGGCGCGGGAGGCGCAGTGCATGCGGGACGGAGAGGCGGGGACTCGTCTGTGGACGGAGGCAGAGAACGGAGGACGAGTGCAGGGATACGACGGATATTACATTCTCTCGGTGGAACAATATCCGGAATTATCCGATAGCATGAACAACATTCAGTTCCTCAGACAGAGCGAGATCGGAAAAAGGTAGCAGAGAACTCTCTTTGATACCTACGAGGAATTATTTCTATGCACATATACGGTCCGGTTCTAAATTCTGAGTGCAACACCACCACACGGCACACTACGGCTGTGTCTCATATCACACACTATGCACTATACACTATATCATCGTATCTAGTAGTGAATTGTGTCTCAAAACGCTCATGTCTAGTCTTGATTACTCAGGACTCCGCCCCTTCCGCTATGTAGTGCAAGGCCAGATATCCTGTACATGTCCAATGTTCTACACTTAATTCCTTTCTATTTCCAGCACTTAGTGCACACTTAGTGGACTCTGAGGTCATCTCAAGAGTTTTCACTCGTATAATGTTATCAACAAGGCGAATAACGATGATGTAGCTACAGAAATTATGGACATCAAATGTTGTGTCTTTGCAACATGAACTGATTTCATATTAGTCCTCTTTAGTAATGTAGTGTAAATTTAATCAGGGGAGGATTAGAGTTCAATTCATTAGCTAGTGCACCGAGCGAGTAAAAGCTGCGATGTGCTGCACATTCCAGTGTTTTTGTTCAGAAATCACTGACATGAAATAAAATAATGAAAAGTGGTGGCCAATATAATGTAATATGGAGAAGAGGCTTAATAGCTAGTAAAGTGTTAAAACATGACGTCATGTAGCTGTACTCTTTATCCTCTACTGAACACCTAGTACATCTTGTTTGCAGCCCTGACAAGTCATTGGTTAGTCTTTATTAACAGCTAGCCAAATAAAGTGCTTTATTTTATCTTGATGCGTTTAATCGCTGGTGATGATTGTCCCCCCCCTCCCCCCAAATAAAATCGGCACGTTCCTTTACTGAACAGATTGTACGTCGTGCTTTCACGCTAATTAACACCCAGTATAAACTGTTTTACCCTGGGCCGTCTTGCCTCGGCTGATGCGTGTAGTGCAGCAGGTGGTTTCATAACGAGTAGTGTGAGTTATAGCTGAGATGATTCACATCAGTACGCAGCTACACATCAAATGACAGGGGTTTTTTTTTGCTTTGAAAAAGTCAAGTTTTTAATTGATTTAACTGATCGTAATTCACATTCACCAAACCACGCTTGTTAGCGTAGCAGTGTGTCAGGAAGCAACCGTAACATTCAACACACGAGCAAAATAGTGCTCATGTTAGACTTAATGAATATATTATAATGAATAACAACATGGGTGAGGTTTAAAAACCATTTAATGACTCATTTAATAAACCCCGTTGTTGTTGTTGGTGGTGGTGGTGGTGGTGGTGCACTCAGACATTCAGTCCTGACAGTATAAACTTCAAAAGTGTTAAAATAACGCTGTGCGTTGTAGAACATTAGCATCTTACAAACCTAAAATCTAAAGCCTCAAGAAGGCAAGAAACTGGAGCACAATGCAAAATTGTGAGGACTTGTATTAATATATTACAAAAAAAAACATTACTACCTTTACCTGAGTATTTATTAAATATTCACTTCACCAAGTTCTCTTAAAATATATCAGAAAAAAGGAAATGTTTACATATCCATAGCTCTGCACCAATAGAACAATACCACATATAAATATCACCTTTTTTATTTTAATTTAATCTTTATCTTTTTTTTTTTCTCCCCATAAATGTCTCACTGTGTATTGAATTGTAAAAAGTAATATTTTGGAGTTTCAAAAGACCAAATTCTGCTGCTTTTTCCCCCTCATTAATTTATTTATTTTATTTATTTCTGTATTTTTAATGTAATTCCCTGTTTTATGTCACACGAATCACATTTGATAGATTAATTCATTAATAACAATACTGTGCAACAAAGTTTATTGTATAGCTAATGAAAAATATCGAGTCTAATTAAAAATAAAATAAACAGAATACAAAAAAAAAAAAAGAAAAGCTTTAACACTCTTTGCTCTGTGGAAAGATGCATTATCAACCTGAAAAAATGACTTCATCACCATCAAACCTATATTCTATCAATGAAATGAGAAAAGTGTCCCAAAATGTAAGTGTACACCTGTGTAATGATTGTTGAGGTCCCCCCTAGTCCTTTACCTGACATGAAACCCCAGATCATAAATGAGTGGGGAAATGTGATAGTTTTCTTCAGGCAGTCGTCTATATATTTCATTACACAGCACCGGACTAAAGTTCCAGCATCATCATCGTGGCCAATGCAGATTCGTGATTCATCACTGAATATCACTTTCATCCACACTCCATGATTGCTTCTCTTCAGCCCACTGTAACCTGTAACTAACACTTTAGGTGTTAGTGCTGGTTTTCGGTTGGCTTTTCTGTATGTAAATCCCATTTCATTCAGCCGATGTCTTCCAGTTCTGTCACAAACATTGACTCCTGTTTCCACACTTTTGTTTTTCATTTGTTTTGTTGTGCGTCTTCTGTTTTCAAGGCGTATTGGTTTGAGTTTTCTGTCCTGATGCTTTGATATCTTCCTTGGTCTACCCGTATGTTTTCCTTTTATAACCTTCCCATTTTGTTTATACTTGCACCAAATTTTAGACTCCGCTGACTGGGAACCACCGACATCTTTTGCCACACTCCGTGTTGGATTTCCTTCTTGAAGTAGTTTTATCATCCTTTCCATTGTTTCAATTGAGTACTCTCGTGTTGGGGCAATGTTTCCTTTGAAAAAGTACAAGGTTAAGGTGAGTAAGCACTCTCGTTTAACTGCAGAATAATTTGCATTTTTAGATTTGTGCTGGTGCTTGTTTTAGAAATTCCATACTTTTTTCCTCAACATTGAGTGATTGAGTGTCACATCTGTGATTTGTTTATTTGCTATGAAGTAAAAAAGCAGAGTGAACATCATATAAGTGGTGATTCCATAATTTTTGCCAGGGGCTATGTATATATGTGTGTGTGTGTGTGTATATATATATATATATATTTTTGTTGTGGCCAAAAATTTGCAGAATCTGCTAAATCTTAATACTGTTAAAATAAGTGGGATCAGAAAAATCCCATGTTGTTTTTTATGTAGTTCTGTCCTGAATAAGCTACTTCACATAACAGATGTTTATATATAGTCCACAAGACAAGATAATAGCTGAATTTATTATCAAAAATTTACACACGCTTGATTCTTAATACTGTGTGTTGTTACCTGGATGATCCACGACTGTGTTTGATTTGTGATAGTTGTTCTTGTTTGTCCTGAGCAGTTAAACTGCCCACTGTTCTTCAGAAAAATCCACCAGGTCCTACATATTCTTTACATTTCCAGCATCTTCTGCATATTTGAGCCCTTTCCAACAGCGACTATATGATGTTCAGATCCATCTTTTCATACTGAGGATGACTGAGGGACTCGTACACGACTATTACAAAAGGTGCAAACGTTCACTGATGCTCAAGAAGGCAACATGATACATTAAGAGCCGGGGGGGTGTAAACTTTTGAACAGGATGATCATTGTAAATTGTTATTTTGCTTAAAGATATATATTTTTTTCATTTAGTACAGCCCTTCAGATGCTAAATAAGATAGTTACATGTCTCCCAGAAGACAAAATACTAACAATTTACACCGATTGTCCTGTTCAAAAGTTTACACCCCCTGTAAATATATATATATTTTTTTCAGTAAATATATTTCCAACGGGGCGCACGGTGACTTAGTGGTTAGCATGTTCGCCTCACACCTCCAGGGTCCGGGGTTCGATTCCCGCTGGGGCCATGTGTGTGCGGAGTTTGCATGTTCTCCCTGTGCTGTGGGGGTTTCCTCCGGGTACTCCAGTTTCCTCCCCCAGTCCAAAGACATGCATGGTAGGCTGATTGGCATGTCCAAAGTGTCTGTAGTGTATGAATGGGTGTGTGAGTGTGTATGTGATTGTGCCCTGCCATGGACTGGCACCCTGTCCTGGTCAGGACAGGGTGTACCCCACCTTGTGCCCGATGCTTCCTGGGATAGGCTCCAAGTTCCCCCGCAACCCTGAAAAGGAGTAAGCGGTTGAAGATAGATGGATGGATGGATATTTCCAATGAGGTTATTCACATGAAATTTTCACCAGACATCAGTATTAATTCAAGAAATCCGGAAATATAAACAATTCACAACATTAAACTCAATCAATAAAGTTACGTGTAATAAAGTGGAATGACAGGAAAAAAAGTATGAACACGCTAACTGCAATTTATTTAATACTTACACTAATAACACACTAACACGTCCCTGTCTCAGGTCACTGTCCCCAAGTGCTTTCAGACAGCCAACATCATACCAGTGCCAAAGAAAACAACTATTAAAAGCCTAAGTGACCTTTGCTTAGTTGGCCTCACCACAATCTTACCTATGACTGTGTCCTGACTCTTAATGCCAACAACACGAACAAGCCATTTCTGGCCAGTGGAGGATTCATTATACAAAATGTACAAATAAATTCATCCTCTATGTTTTCTGTTTACCAAATTTTATAGTACACTATCCACTCCATGTAAAAATCCCCAGTACACATAATATTGTGAAAACTTTTGCAATAAAAACTATTCCATACTGTTTATAGACTTCAGTACAGCATTGAACACAGTCATCCCACAGACTATTAGGAAAGATGAGCCAGCTGGGCCTGAACGAGGAGTAAGAACTGGATCTTAAGACTAGTTCCTGGACTTTCTGAATGGGGTTACGGTTCACGCTTCAGAATCGAACCTGCTTCAAATCCCAGGTCAAATCACAGAATAAAGTTTGCTGGTGATACTGCAGTGGTGGGACTCATCAGCAACAATGACATGTTAGGAAGGTAGTGGAGCAGCACACATACAGATGCAAAGTCACTAATCTATCTACCAATCTACATATTCAGGAGGACCTGTGGTGATCACGCTCCACTGTACATCAATGGCACCACTGTGGAGAGAGTGAAAATTCCTTGGTGTGCACATCGTGGAGGACCTAAACTAGACCCTCACCATCCATGCAGAATAGCTTTCTGCTGAATTGTTGGATGTCCAGGTGTTGCTCTGAACACAATGTGGGATTAATAGACAGTTTGATCACTTTTGAGCGCATGTCTGGCCAAAGCATACCTCATAGTCTTAGCACTATTGTAGTTAATAGGTGACAACCCCGAATCAAGACAAACCGTTTGCTAGATGATGGTATGGTATGTTGATACGTGTAGCTGCACCAATCCCTACAGCCACACTCCAAAATTTAGTGGAAAACCGTCCCAGAAGAGTGGAGGTTGTGAAAACAGCAGAGGGGGGACTAAATCTGGAATGGGATGTTCACCAAGCACATACGGATGTTATGATCAGGTGTCCACAAACCTTTGGCCATGTAGTGTAAGATTATGATGATCAGATTACTGCTCAGCGATTTAATGTAGATTGTTTAAAGAAACTTGGATTAGACCAAAGGCTATTTCTCCCAGATACAGCTATATACACCACCCTCATATAACTGGTACAGGATGTGGCATTGCAGTTATGTATACTGACAGTCAAGGAGTTAGAAATAGAAATATCTCGATTCGAGTAGTCTTTATAACGTAATGGACATAGCCACAAAAAAGAAGTCTACGTTATCATTTACACTAATTAGTATTTACAGTAGGGGTGTAACACAGTGCCAGTATCTGTATCTAATTTTGTGATTGTGTCAGGTTGTATAGATTGTGGGAACATGAATCGTAATTTTCCAGGGATTCACTGTTATTTCTAATTTGGCTCTGAAGCACTGAATCCTCCTGCAGAATAAACAGCTACTTCTGGTGAGTCTGAAAAGAAAGATGAACAGCAGCGCCCTCTGTCTGTATAATATTATTAATGCACCTAACAAGTTTTCCTTTCTTATCACCTTTCTTTTTAAGCAGTATTCAGTGCTTCTTTTGGTCTCTTCAATGGATTAAAATATCAGCAAATACATACATACATACATTTTCTATACCGCTTATCCTACAGGGTCATGCGGAACCTGGTGCATATACCAGGGAGCATGGGGCACAAGGCAGGGTACACCCTGGACAGGGTGTTGCAAGAATATGCAAACTCCACACACAGGCTGTGGCGGGAATCGAACATCCCTGGAGGTGTGAGGCAAACGTGCTAACCACTAAGCCACTGTGTGCCCTAAATATACAGTAGGGGAAATAAGTATTGAATGTGTCAATTTTTTTTACTAAATATATTTCCAATGAAGCTATTCACATGAAATTTTCACCAGATATCAGTATTAACTCAAGAAATCCGCACATGTAAAGAAATGCAAACATTAAAGTCCATAAATAAAGTTATGTGTAATAAAGTGGAATGACACAGGGAAAAATTATTGAACACGCTAACTGAAATGCATTTAATACTTAGTGGAGAAGGCTTTGTTTGTAATGACAGCTTCAAGACGCTTCCTGTGTGAAGAAATTAATCGGTCGCAGTATTCAGGTGTGATTTTTGGCCCATTCCTCTAAACATATTGTCTTTAAATCTTGTTCAGTTGGATTCGAGTCAGGTGATAGACTGGGCCATTCTAACACCTTGACTTTTTTCTCTGAAACCAATTGAGAGTTTCCTTTGCTGTATGCTTTGGATCGTTGTCCTGCTGGAATGTCCACCCACGTCTCTTCTTCATCATCCTGGTGGATGGCAGCAGATTCTTCCCAAGAATCTCCCGGTAAAGTCTCCATTCATCGTCCTTCAATTATATGAAGTCTGCCAGTACCATGCGATGATAAACAGCCCCACACCATGATGCTTCCACCTCCAAACTTCACTGTTGGTATAGTGTTTTTAGGGTGATGTGCAGTACCATTTCTTCTCCAAACATGGTGTGTAGTATGACAGCCAAAAAGTTCAATTCTGCTCTCGTCTGACCAGACTGCACTCTCCCAGTATTTCCTAGGCTTGTCTAAATGAGTTGTAGCACACTTTAAACGAGCTTCGACATGCCTTTTCTTTAGTAATGGAGTCTTGCGTGGTGAGCGTGAGCAGTGGAGTGCATTGCCTATTGTTTTCTCTGTGACGATGGCACCTGCTGCGTCCAAGTGTTTCTGGAGCTCTTTCCGAGTGGTCCTTGGCTCTTGGGCTACTCTTCTGACTATTCTTCTGACTCCTTGGTCAGAAATCTTGCGAGGAGCTCCTGTGCGTGGCCGGTTGATGGTGGAGTGATATTGCTTCCACTTGCGGATAATGGCCCCAATGGTGCTTACTGGAGGATTCAGAAGTTTAGAAATACGTCTGTATCCGATTCCATCAATATGTTTTGCAACAATAAGGTTGTGAAGGTCTTGGGAGAGCTCTTTGCTTTTACCCATCATGAGATATTTCTTGTGTGAAACTTTGGTAACGAAAAGCCTTTTTATAGACCATCAGTTTACTAACCCAGCTGATATTAATTTTCACAGATAGGGAGTATACTTACTTACGGATTTCAGCTGGTTCCTTGCCTTGGAGAACTGCTTTTTTTAGTGTTTCAATACTTTTTTCTGTGTCATTCCACTTTATTACACATAACTTTATTTATGGACTTTAATGTTGTGAATTCTTTATATTTCCGGATTTCTTGAGTTAATACTGAAGTCTGGTGAAATTTTCATGTGAATAACTTCACTGGAAATATATTTACTGAAAGAAATGTTGACATGTTCAATGCTTATTTCCCCCGCTGTTCATACTTACAATTATCAATTTTATATAAACAGTATCTGACAAAAGTGAGTACACCCCTCACATTTTTGTAAATATTTGATTATATCTTTTCATGTGACAACACTGAAGAAATGACACTTTGCTACAATGTAAAGTAGTGAGTGTACAGCTTGTATAACAGTGTAAATTTGCTGTCCCCTCAAAATAACTCAACACACAGTCATTAATGTCTAAACCGCTGGCAACAAAAGTGAATACACCCCTAAGTGAAAATGTCCAAATTGGGCCCAATTAGCCATTTTCCCTCCCCGGTGTCATGTGACTTGTTAGTGTTATAAGGTCGCAGGTGTGTTAAATTTGGTGTCATTGCTCTCACACTCCCTCATACTGGTCACTGGAAGTTCAACATGGCACCTCATGGCAAAGAACTCTCTGAGGGTCTGAAAAAAAGAATTGTTGCTCTACATAAAGATGGCCTAGGCTATAAGAAGATTGCCAAAACCCTGACACTGAGCTGCAGCACGGTGGCCAAGACCATACATAGGACAGGTTTAATAGGACAGGTTCCACTCAGAACAGGCCTCGCCATGGTCGACCAAAGAAGTTGAGTGCACGTGCTCAGCGTCATATCCAGAGGTTGTCTTTGGGAAATAGACGTATGAGTGCTGCCAGCATTGCTGCAGAGGTTGAAGGGGTGGGGGGGTCAGCCTGTCAGTGCTCAGACCATACGCCACACACTGCATCAAATTGGTCTGCATGGCTGTCGTCCCAGAAGGAAGCCCCTTCTAAAGATGATGCACAAGAAAGCCCGCAAACAGTTGCTGAAGACAAGCAGACTAAGGACATGGATTACTGGAACCATGTCCTGTGTTCTGATGAGACCAAGATAAACTTATTTGGTTCAGATGGTGTCAAGCGTGTGTGGCGGCAACCAGGTGAGGAGTACAAAGACAAGTGTGTCTTGCCTACAGTCAAGCATGGTGGCGGGAGTGTCATGGTCTGGGGCTTCATGAATGCTGCCGGCACTGGGGAGCTACAGTTCATTGAGGGAACCATGAATGCCGACATGTACTGTGACATAATGAAGCAGAGCATGATCAGTATGCAGTATTCCAGCTTGATAACAACTCCAAACACACCTCCAAGACGACCTCTGCCTTGCTAAAGAAGCTGAGGGTGAAGGTGAAGGACTGGCCAAGCATGTCTCCAGACCGAAACCCTATTGAGCATCTGTGGGGCATCCTCAAACGGAAGGTGGAGGAGCACAAGGTCTCTAACATCCACCAGCTCCGTGATGTCGTAATGGAGGAGTGGAAGAGGACTCCAGCGGCAACCTGTGAGTGAACTCCATGCCCAAGAGGGTTAAGGCAGTGTTTGAAAATAATGGTGGACACACAAAATATTGACACTTTGGGCCCAATTTGGACATTTTCACTTAGGGGTGTACTCACTTTTGTTGCCAGCGGTTTAGACATTAATGGCTGTGTGTTGAGTTATTTTGAGGGGACAGCAAATTACACAAAGTTACACAAGCTGTACACTCACTACTTTACATTGTAGCAAAGTGTCATTTCTTCAGTGTTGTCACATGAAAAGATATAAACAAATACTTACAAAAATGTCAGGGGTGTACTCACTTTTGTCAGATAATATATATATATATATATATATATATATATATATATATATATATATATATATATATATATGTCTAAATCACACCCATTTTCAGATTTATTTGAGAATGTATATTTGTGCTATTTATGTACTTAGACTGTTTTAAGTTTAACATATGCACTGTTACCCTTACAGGTTGTTTTGCGGCTGTGTCCTGTTATAGACATGAAAAAGTTATATAACACCTAGCAGTGCAAAGTTCATGGCATGCTGTTGCACAAGATTTCAGTTCAGCTCCTCTGCACCCGTCTCCTGTAGTTACTTCTGTGATTTGAAGCAGTGCTGTTACCTTGCTTTTTGTGACACTGAAGAGTAAGAATAAATCTAAGGAGGACTTCACTGACTTCACTGTGGCTTTATCAGAAAACAGCTCACATTACAGATACGAGTGAAGCGTGTTAAAGTTGAGTGCTGACTTTTCTGACCAGTGAACTCCTTTATCTTAATAAAAGGCTGCTTTAAGGTTTTATTGACCCATAAAGTTAAGTAACAGAGAGCGCTAAGTTCTTCTCTCTCATATTTCTTGTGGTCCTGTTACAGTATGGCTGATAAACTCCGAGTACTAAAGCAGCAGGTTTGCTGTTCCATCGACGAGGCCAAGGACAAACTCCATGGACTAGGAGACGCGATCTGGAACCATCCAGAGCTGGCATATGAGGAAAGACAAGCCCATGATACTCTGGTCCGCTTTTTCACACAGGAGAAAGGATGGTCTGTGGAGGCACACTATAAACTAGAAACAGCTTTTCAGGCCACGTGGGGACCTGTAGGTGGAGCAGATGGTGAGTCTGTTGTTAATGTGGGGTTCCTGTGTGAGTACGATGCTCTGCCCGCTATAGGCCACGCATGCGGCCACAACCTGATAGCAGAGTGCGGAGCTGCAGCAGCAGTGGGCCTGAAGGCAGCGCTGGAGAGCGGGGAGGCATGGCCTGTGCCAATCAAGGTGTGCCAACTAAGCCTAGATGTGATTATTCCCATCCAAGTATTTTTTTTTATGCAAACAATACTTGTAATTTAAATACAAAGATATGCAAAAATGTATATATACACTACCAGTCAAAACTTTAGACACACTCATTCTTTCACACAGATGGAACTATGGGAATTATGTTGTGATAAAAAATCTAAAATAAATCAAAATAATTTAGTATTTTAACATCTTCAAAGTAGACCCCCTTTTTGCCTAGAATTTCCAGAAATGTATTCTCGGCATTGTCTCGACCGATTTCTTGAGGAATTTCCCTGAGATGCTTTTTAAACAGTATTAAAGGAGTTCCCACCTACGCTGGACTCTTATCGGCTGCTTTGTTTTCCAATGAAAGAAATGAATATGTTGGCACGATTATATTTTTGTCTACAAATCTATGTTTGATTTCAAACATTTAATCACACACCTTCAGATCAAAAGGTTTATAAGATCATGAGAAACATTTCAGTCGAGTGTCCACAAACTTTTGGCTGGTACAGTATATTTTTTTTGTTCAGGATGCGAACTGATGATGGAAACCCCAGTGTAACTCTATTATCTGTAAGGAGAATATTTAGCTAGCTTAGTGTCTTATACTGAAAATGTCATATGGCAAGTGATTTTCTGTATAAAACTATTACATGACACTAATAATTTTATATTTAAACGGCAGTATTGACTAGTATAGCACTGTGTAAAATACAACTGAGATAAATTAAACGTTGACAAATTAAAGGGGAAAAAAACAACATAATGTGTCTTAGTAAGGGGTTGGACCACCACCAACTACCAGAACAGCTTCAGTGCACCTTGCCATAGCTACTACAAGTCTCTAGAACTGTACTGGAGCAATAAACACCATTCTCAAACAAAAAATCCCTCAGTTGTTGTATAGGATGGTGGTGGTGGTGACTGCTGTCTAACACATCACTCCAAAATCTATAGTGAAGGTCACAGCATGTGATTCAGCAAATGATTTAGCTAGCCCTTGTGCCGTTGTGGATGGGGACAAGGTTATCCCGAATGAGACCACTACCATTGGGATAGAAGCGTTTCCTCATAGGATAAAGGTGATCAATCAGGAAAACAGTACTGATTTGCAGAGACACTTCTCTCTCTCTCTCTCTCTAAGGGGACAAGTGGAGCCAAAGCATGACAGTAAAATGTCCTTACGGCATAAAGGAGCCACAGATTTTTCCTTTAATTTGTCATTCATGTATATGTACTAGATCATACACTGAGCTATACTTATCAAATGTCTGATGAATTGTCTGAATTATTAGGTAACTGTGTTGGGGACTCCAGCTGAAGAGGATGGAGGTGGGAAGGTGGACTTGCTGCAAGAAGGAGTCTTTGAGGGTCTGGATGTGGTGTTTATGGCTCATCCCTCGCAGGAGGATGCTACCTACATCCCAGACGTGGCAGAGCATGAGTAATTCAATATTATATATTCGAGTCCAAAATTATTCGACCAAGAACTGTTTACATATCACGTTCCCCGTTCATAAAATTATCCATGCGTTATTTAAGAAGCCATTGAATGTTTCCAGTCTAACGAGTCTTGTCAGTTGAGATCATTTCAGTCACGATATATGACGATCATGTCTTTACTTCACTGGTGAGTGCTGAAACAATTCCTGATGAATTCACTGAGTTTTGTCTATTGGCAAAATTTGCAAAGTTCAAAAATTACAACTCTGTCCACTGCCATCTCTACAGTGTCAGCAACGACGCAAGGGCATGGTGGATAAATTGACAGCTGATCGTTTTTACAAACCGACTTGATTACATTTCTGTTTATTTTCGTCTACAACCACCTGATCAAAGTGGAACGTTCACTGTATTAAAAAAAGCACACTTAGCATCTTTTTAGTGAGAGACCATTTTGTTGAGCTGGATCCTTATTTACCTGACATAATCTCTGCAGACTGTATAAGTAAGATTATAAAGTAAATAAATCACTATATAATGTTAAAACACATTCATGTTTCTTAAGTTAAAGTTATCAAAGCAAGTTATAAGCAGAAATCCGTAGTATAGGCAGAAATCCATGTCATTCAGAATTCAATGTTGGCCAAAGCTCAATATTTTCCCAGAGTTTTCCAGACTGCCACACATACATCAAAAGTATGTCAAAATTCAAGAGTATTTACATAGAGTATTTAAATATAAGAGTATTTCTTGAGTTCTGTGAGCATTAGACTCATATTTAGACCCATGGACTGGCAGTTCCAGTTTCAGTGTGTGACTACAAAGATGAAACAGCCACTTTCAGCCGAGTCCCAGAACAGATTCCTGGGCAAAGGGGACATACAGTATACAAACTGGGTAACTGGATTACATGCTGCCACTACCACAGACAAAGTACCTTTTGCAATACTATGACAACTAGAGGTTGACTGATAGTGGGTTTGAACAATACCAATAACTAAGTTGGGCAATAACCGATTAATCAACCGAAAACATGAAAACATGACGCTCAAAGTAAAATATTGCTGAACTTTTATTTTAATGAAATAAATGTATGAATATTTATATATATATATATATATATATATATATATATATTAACTATTCATAAATATTAAAGTAAATAAAAAATATACATCCAAACTGTACCAAAAAGTAACACTCTGAATAACAAATGAAATGAGACATCCAAAAACGAATCAAACAACACTTCAAATAACACAACAAAATTCGTCAGTGTTTATTTTGCCTCTAGAGGCCGCTCTTGTACTGTATAATGACAATAGAGCCTTCTCAGTCGCTCCCGCAATGGACACATCTGGGAAAAACTATCCGTGTGGATTTTTGCCGATAACCCATAGTTCAAGCAATCACTGCCGACTGATCGGTTTTACCGATCAATCAGTGCAATGCACAGTGAAAGAAAACTAAAAAAGATTTTAAAAAAAGTCAGATGTATTCAAAGTCTACAACTCTGGTCCTTTCCCCTGTGTCTCAAATTGGTCCAAAATAACTTAATAACTAAATATTTTATACATTACATAACATAATATGATATGGTTATGATAAGGCTTCTCTGGCTGATGAAGAACACACTCCTGATGACACAGGCATGATTACGCAGAAATAATTGGCAGAAATAATTGCATCGTTATACATATTACTTCTCTGTAGCTTTCTTTTGTTGTATATTGTTTTGCAGCCTTGTAGTGAAGTACCATGGACGTGCATCTCATGCATCAGCATATCCCTGGGAAGGTGTAAACGCTCTAGACGCGGCCGTCTTGGCCTACAGTAACATGTCTGTACTCCGCCAGCAGCTCAGACCTGACTGGAGGGTCCACGGTGAGTTTGCATCCTTAGCCTGATAACCAGAAAGAGTGATGTACAAATCTACGAGAGTGATACACCGATAAATACACAGGGCATTATATACAGAACAGTGTGAAGCTGAGTTATGCGTGTCTTGCTCAGGTATAATAAGGCACGGAGGTGCGAAACCCAACATCATCCCCGACTACAGTGAGCTGGAATATTACTTACGCACCCCTTCACACCGAGACCTGCCCAAAATCAAAGCCAAAGCTGAGGCCTGTTTTCAAGCTGCTGCTCTGGCCACAGGATGCAGGGTTAGTGAACTGTAAACACCTTAATCATTGTGTTCAGAAACTTAGAAACTGAAATCCCTTGCACCGAGGACAACTTGTAAAATGTTTATCTATAAATCTTGTATAGTATGTAAGGAGAAAAGTACAACATTGTGTGCTGTTATAGGAAAATAAGCAAGGATGTAGGATTTCTGGTGGTGGAAAACAAACCTCTGTTACAAAGCACTAACACTGAAAACTCCTTCCATAATGTTAAATAAACGTCTCCTGATGGTGAAAACTGCACCATATCAATAATGATGTATTTCTTATTGTAAACTAAAAAGATATTTTTAAACCTATTTGTTATTAGGTTTAGATTATGTGGGCACCTGCTATACAAGTCCCTATAATTTAGCTCTTACTATAGAAACTGTACCTTATTAGACATCAATTAATATAAACGTGATTAATCATGCATCCAAACCTATTGTCAGAAGATTAATCAACCCCTTCTGACCAATCAGATCTAGGAATTCTGCTCTGCTGTTGTAGAAACAAAAATATACAACTTGTTTCATCATTTTCAAAGATGTATTTAGGACAATCAGACATAATTGTTGTAATATATAGTTAATATGCTTTTTAAAAGTCATCATTAGAGAAATTAAACCAAGGCTTGTTTCTTACAGGTTGAGCTTCTGTTTGCAAGGAACGAGTTTTATGAAATCCTGAGGAACCACACTTTGGAAGGCCTGTATGAGGAGAATGGGAAATCTCTTGGCATGAAGTTCATTACTGTTAAGGATTCTTCTGGTAAAGAAATAAGCTAGCATGCTAACTAGGGGTGGAATGGTGTTGCAACTGTACTACTTAATAATTTAATAACATGAGGGGAAGGACCTGCTCTCCAACGCCTGCCTTAGCACCCCAATTCTGGTAACAACATCCATGCCACGATCAAAGTCACAGAGATCACACTTTTGTTCATGATGTGAACATTAACTGAAGCGGGCGGGATTAGCACATTCACCTCACACCTCCAGGGTCGGGGGTTCGATTCCCACCGTGGCTCTGTGTGTGCGGAGTTTGCATGTTCTCCCCGTGCTGCGGGGGTTGCCTCCGGGTACTCCGGTTTCCCCCCCCAGTCCAAAGACATGCATGGTAGGCTGATTGGCATGTCCAAAGTGTCCGTAGTGTATGAATGGGTGTGTGAGTGTGTATGTGATTGTGCCCTGCGATGGATCGGCACCCTGTCCAGGGTGTACCCCGCCCTGTGCCCGATGCTCTCTGGGATAGGCTCCAGGTTCCCCGTGACCCTGAAGGATAAGCAGTATAGGAAATGGATGGATGATTGGTTGATTAGATAACTGTGCAGGTATACAGGTGTTCGTAATAAAGAAGGACAGTGCATATATTGCTTGGCAACTAAGGAGGGGAAAACAGAACTTAAACTGGATAACTAATTAGGGGAACACAAAACAGGTGCGCACAAGCAAGGAAGAAAAATAGGCAGACTACAAATGTGAGTGAGTGTACCCTCTGATGTCTGGGGGGAATTTTCCATAGTGAACATGACACCCACTACCTGTCACAGACACCCGAGCACTTTAATTTTTGGCTTGTTGTGATGTCACCACGCCAGCCCACATCACGATGACATTCCTTACCTTGCTCTTCACTTCCTTTCCTTTTTCTTCTCAACCCTTCTTAACTTCTACATCCCAACCACTTCCTCATTCACCATTCACACCTTTCCAGTCCCTTCTCCTTTTTATCTCAGCTATCTCAGCCCCACACCATCCGGTCAGCCCTCCTCTGGTTTGCTCTTCTATCCAGATCGCTCGATCCATCGAGCTGTTATTGTCCATGGGACTGGCTTCTTCAAATACCATCACTTATTTTGCCTCCCATTTATACTTTAATAATGACTTTTAATGTATTGAATATTTGTATTTTTATATAGCCCTTGATTTGAGCTATATCTTGTCTCATCCATCTCTAACTTTAACTCTGCAAGCTGCCTAACACACATACATGAAGCCATCTTCTGCACTTGGAGTTTAGGAGAAGACCATGCATGCAAATCCCAATCTTTCCCCCCTTCTTCAGGGAGATTAGCTTCTTATTTTATGCTGGCTTTTTCCCCCCAATTAACGTCATCATCCTCTCACATACCTACACTTACACTTACATTTACACTTATGTCCCTTCATTGAGGGGCTGATAGCATTGATACAATTATTAAAGTTAATTGTTAGGCCAAACAATGTGAGCACTGAACTGTATATTGGTTAGGAAAGGTGCAAGTTGCTTGTAAGGTCATGTTTTGTCTAAGACAAGCTAATTTTGTGATTTCAATCCCGTCCACATCAGGCTCTACAGATTTCGGGAACGTGACTCATGCAGTTCCAGGGATTCACCCTTATTTCTACATTGGCTCTGAGGCGCTGAATCACACCAGAGAATATACAGCTGCCTCTGGTGAGTCTGAGGAACAGTGCCCTCTGTCAGTGTACTACAGTGTATGTGATGTTCCACATTCAACCAAGTGCAAGTGTGGGTTGCTGCACGTCAGAGTAATGGGCGTGTCGAAAGTAAAGGTATGGGCGTGTTGAAAGGTCTTTTCAGTTGGTCGTGAAGGCTGTCTGTTCCACTGAAAGGCGAGCTGTAAGCTTAATCGCTATTGGTTTATTAACAGGAAGTGACAAGTCTGACGTAGGCAATGAATGTGTACCTTGTAATCACTATCCCTAAGCTTATTTCCCTTCTTTGACTGTAAGAATGACGATAATGACAATGAAAATATTAAATGTAAATTTATCTTAAATATAAATTGACATCTTTCTGTCAACTGAGACGGCATGGCCACGGGTTACTGACATCATCACCAGTGCGCGCTTGTTTTGGTCTTGGTGTACCAGCAGTTAATTCAGGGCACAGTTGATGAGGATCATAAACAATCAAAAACAAATTACAATTATTATTTGAAGGATACTAATATCTCTTAAAAGTTCAAAATTTGCTTTCTTGTCTATTACCATCGTATTGACTGCACATGATAGCAAAACATATCTATCCTCAAAGTGGCAAATTCTACTGTTCTTTATTAAACAGGGTAAAGCCTTTAAGCCTGTAGATAAAAGACCTATAGACAATGCTAGTATTAACTCTACAACATAAATATGAGGTCTACTACAAATTCCTAATTAGAGTGATACTTTTCCCATAGATCGGATTAGATTAGATCTAGATTGCACGGTGGTTTAATGGTCAGTACTCCGGGTTTGGGGGCTCTAATCCCGCCTCTGCCCTGTGTGTGCAGAGCTTGCATGTTCTCCCCGTGCTTCGGGGGTTTCCTCTGGGTAGTCTGGTTTCTTCCCCCAGCTGATTGGTATTCCCAAATTGTCTGTAGTGTTTGAATGTGTGTGTGGTTGTGCCTTGCGATGGTTGGCACCCCGTCCAGGGTGTTCTCCCCACCTTGTGCCCCAAGCTCCCTGGGATAGGCTCCAGGCTCCTCCGCAACCGTGCGTAGGATAAGCGGTATGGAAAATGGATGGATGGATGACTGCATGACCAAAAGTTGCATATAAAATTTATATAGAGGCAGATTTAAAACTGTTGAAAAAAAAGAAGCTTTTGTTAATAAGGTATCACTTATCCAGCTGAATTCAATAGAAGCACACATATACTGATTAGGCTCATAGCTCATCTTATTGCAAATGTGGACAATAAACATGTCTGGTTAATTTGAAAAGTGGGAAATTGGCGTCAACTCAATGCCATTTAATGTTCCTTATGAAATACAAAACCACCATTTTTTTTTAACCTTGACTTTCTTTTGGTCGCAGGTGCAAATGAAGCTCAGTTTTACACACTCCGTACTGCCAAAGCTCTGGCCATGACGGCACTGGATGTGATTTTCAGCCCGGGCGTGCTAGACAAAGTCAAAAAGGAGTTTAAAGAGGCCAAGCTCAGAGAGGAGAGAGGACTGAGACTGCAACAGGCGAAACACGGGGAAGCGGAGACCAACAAAGAAATATGAACCAGCCACAGTCTAGACGGCTTAGTTAGAAGGCCTAATACCTATAGCTTTTACAAACATTAGCACTCTTTAAATTGACACATTATTTTGAGTGTGATATTTTTCGATAGAACGTTCCCAAAAAATATATCACAGTATACGTTTGTCAGGATGTGATCTAGAAAGTGACAGAAACTGAATGAATAGCTACACAGTATCGCATATACTGAATTTCAACTTTATCTAAATTACTGATGACAATAAATTCATGCATATTCATGCTCTGTTCATTTGATCACATAGACACTTTGTGATGAAGGTTTGATTATTAGCAACACAGTGTCTTTTAGATCTATGTAGTGAAATTCAATAAATAAAATCCATCATCTTATCATAGTTCGACTTATGACTTATTTATTTATCACACACCATTATCCGAAGTGCTCTTGTCTTGCCATTTGCTTGTGATTATTTGCACATCCTCACACATGGCTCCCTTCTCATCAAAAGTGCCCCGTCCAGTCCTTTTCATTTCCTTGTCAGTTTTCAACATGCACCCTTTCGACCTGTTGGTTCTCACTGTGCCAAAGCAGTAGACCCCTCTCTTTGCCATTTGAACTTCAAGGCCTATGCTTCTGAACCAATTGTCATGGTACAGCTTGAATTTCTGATGTAGGGGTATGATGAATGCTAGTCGTAGAACTATGTTGCTGCTGGCTCCCAGATCAGGCATTCCATTGACTGGTAGTATCCGGACTGTGTGGAACTCAAAATTGCCTTTTGAGTCACAAAGCATATACACCTTGTACCCCTATTTATGGGGCTTGCTGGGGCTGTACCGCTTCAGTCGACTTTTTCCTTTGTATGGAATTATTTGCTCATCCGCCCTCAGGTGTTCATCCATTGGAATGCTTCTCATTCGTTCTACAGCAAAGTTGAGGAAAGGTCAAAACCCATCTGGAGAAAAAGGTAAATGTGACATTGGTGTTGTTGAAAGTGATGGAATGGTGTTAACACTAGTGCAGCGGGTTGCACTGCTGCCTCACAGCTCCAGAGTTCCCGGGTCAGGTGACCGTTTGTGTGGCGTTTCGAATGTTCTCTCTGTGGGTTTCCTGGTTTCCTCCCAATAATAATAAATTGGCCTTAGGCGTGAAAGATCACTACAGAAACCATGCCGTATTAGATGGAGTGCGTTAACATATACCTGTGATTTGCCTTTGCAACAGTACAGTACATCACTACCCTTCTTGATCAACTGAAAATTAATCAACGTTTTATAGTGACACAAATGCAGGATAAAATGCCCAAAGCATCATCCCGAGCCTTTGATTTGATATCCAGTCCCTCGCATTTTTTTCTGTGTTACAACTCTAAGAACAGAGTTTACAAGAAGCTAACAAGCAGGTGAGGTGGCTGGAGGTGTTGCACGAGCACAGGCTGAATCAGAAGGACATGAACCGCAACAAGAAGGTTGACGACATCGAGAAGAATTACCTTCGGCAGATTGAGGCTCCGCAAGGCCGAAACCAGGTCAGAACTTGAGCTCTCCAGCTGATTATTTAGCTGTAAGACCTCATTAGTGAGACTAGAACAGTAGGATTCAATTTCATATGAGGATTTCTTTTTGTCAATCAAATGAGTACAATGTAAATGAAGAATAATTCAGTAAAAACAGTATATATATATATATATATATATACACACACACACACTACCAGTCAAACGTTCAGAGACGCTCGACTGAAATGTTTCTCATGATCTTAAAACCCTTTTGATCTGAAGGTGTATGATTAAACATGTGAAATCTGTGTTGTAGACAAAAATATAATCGTGCAGACATATTCCTTTCTTTCATTAGAAAACTAACATTTTATTTACAAAAAATCTTTTTTTAAACAGATGACTTGGAGCTAAATATTCTGAAAAACAGCCAATAAGAGTCCAGCGTAGGTGGGAACTCCTTTAATACTGTTTAAAAAGCATCTCAGGGAAATTGCTCAAGAAATCGGTTGAGAAAATGCCAAGAATAAAAAAAAATTCTGGAAATTCTTGGCAAAAAGGGGGTCTACTTTGAAGATGCTAAAATACTAAATTATTTTGATTTTATTTTGTATTTTTTAGCACAACATAATTCCCATAGTTCCATCTGTGTTATCCCAGAGTTTGGATGACTATTATTATTATTCTAAAATGTGAGAAGAAAAATATTTTGATGGGCAGTGTATATATGTATATATATTTGTGTGTGTGTGTGTGTATATATATATATATATATAATCAATCACTGTTGGAGCTGACTGCTGAGAAAGGGTGCCTGAAGGTCTTTCACCAGAAGATGCTGGCCGAGATGGCGAGAAAACACGCCGAAGAGCTGAAAGTAAATACACTCACTACATATGCTTATACTTTAACACAGAGTTTGGGTTTTAAGGTTTATTCTATCTAATGAAACTGCAAACGTTGGGGTTTCTGTGGAATTTTCTAGACTGCTCCTTTGTGCTAAAATGGTTAATGCACTACAGTAGTACGCAATATTAAAAGCCTGTCGCCCTAGTCCCCCTAGTTCCTTTCCCTAGGAACATTTTTTTGCCCAGTTTGACACACAGTGCACTAGATAGGGTGCCTACACTAAGAGAAGCTGAGGCACAGTAACCATTAATATTTAAGGTACAACTTTTTGCATGCATGGACTAGTTCTTTTATTTTCTCCATAAAATCTGCTATATGGGGGATAGGGATCCATTTTCAACTAAGCCTTGAGATCAGTACATCTAGAGTGTGCTTCTTCTTCTTCTCCATCTTCACTCTACAGCAATTCCCACCTCCGCCCTGTGTGCGCGGTGCTTGCATGTCATCCCCATGCTCCTCCCCCAGTCCAAGGACATGCGTTGTAGGCTGATTGGCATTTCCGAATTGTCCTTAGTGTGTGAATGTGTGCACAATTGTGCCCTGTGATGTGTTGACACCTTGTCCAGGGTGTCCCCCGCCTTGTGTAGGATAAGCAGTATAGAACATGGATGGATGGCCAAAAGTATGAGGACATATGGTGACATGCCTGACCGCACTAATGTCACTCTTATGACAACACAAATGGCCACAGTGGAAAGCTTTCCCTGAAGAATGGAGGTTATTATAACAGCAAAGGGTTCAACAAGCACATACGAGTGTTATGATCATGTATAAGGAATATACCGTGTGCTTTTATGTATTTATTTCGTATAGACCTATATTTTTTATAGTATAATTAAATGTCTGAATTCATCCTAAATCTGTTATTGAAAGTGTAACCAAGTAGCTTATGTTTAAAACACCTTGTTTCTTCAACTAATGCAATTTAGTTTGTTTTACTATACAAAATAAAATAATACTCTATCCTTTAACATTCTTTGGTGCAAATAAAGCCTGAGAAATGTAAAGGGTTTCTTACACTGTACATGATATAAATGATACATTGAAAAACCTATGATCAAAACCTTTTAATGATCAAATATGTGCATACATATATACATATTCATAACACATGTCTTAAGAGTTTTATTTACAGTAAGCATTCTGGCAAAAATGGTGATATGATGGTTTCTTAAGCGTATTTCGTAATAAGTATTGGGAGTTATAGCAAATAAATGAGACAATGCTTTCTATTTCACTGCGAAATGCCTTAAAAGCTCATTAGTCAGTTTATAATGCTGCCCAGCCCACAGGAAATGAGTAGGTTGGGCAGAACTGTCTTGACCTGAAGAGTAGTGAAAGTGAGAGCTGAACTCAATGGCCAGTGCAGAACGTACCAATCCAACACCCCCTGTGAGCTCAGGAGCAGGATGGTACACTCTGCCACTGTCTGGATGCATGAACAAGGAATGAGGTTGGAAAGGAAAGGTCAGTTTAGTCCCACCTCCACAATAGGACAGATGTGCCCCTTGCCCCGTCTCAGACAACAAATGAGTAAATACGATTGGCTGATCATCACAACGTAGGAAGTTCCTCTCACGTCCACACAACGAAAGGAAGGGGAAGTGCTGCTGGTAGCGGTCGCTTCGATTGATTTTCAAATGCTTAAAAAAGAAAACCAGAAACTGCTGATCTGGAGGGAGTAACAGAGGAGAGGAAAATTACAGATTTCAATGATACACACAAACCAACACAAGTATCGAGTGTACACTTTCAATGACAATTTCCAACTCTACTTCCTGTTGCCTATCCAACATGTCTATATCTATTATTATTATCAATATTCATATACCGTTTGATCTTGAAGACATTTTCTTCTAATGGCTTGAGCTTAAGTGCTTAGAATTTGTTCCCAAACACATATACATATATAAACAGTAGTGAAGTTGCTTTAAATGGCCTTTACTTTCACCCCACCTAAACCCAATCAAAATTGCTTGGTTCTATTTGAACCAAACAGGAAATTAAAAAAAAAAAAAAGAGCTCGTGTGGGGAATTGACACCAAGACTGTTGAACAAGCAGCTCAAATGGTTTCTTCATGAAGCTGGCTGAAAGAATGCCAAACGTGTGTGAAGATGTCATCAAGGCAAAGGGCAGTTACTAAAACATAAGAATCTCAAATATAACAAACGTTCGCTTGTCTTTATTATTATAACATGTAAAGAGGAGTAGGTGCGAGCAAATGTTTGCCGAGTCATGTAATTAAAAGATGGCATGTGAATCATACACACAAAAGAGTTGTATATACTGTAAATCATAAGCTAACTCTATTTAAAGGTATTTAAAGGTAACCATGAAATGAAAGTTTTGCGGCTTTTAGCCTCAACACGTTATCTATAAGCTAGTGTTGCTCCAAAACGACAAAATTTCGCATTTAGAAGATATATGCATTCAGAATTTACAGTCTCTCTCTACCACCGATACGGATCAACAATTTTGATGACATCATTCTGCACTTCAGCTTGCTGTACCGAAGTTGCCGTTGTTGAGTGAGCGACATCATATCAGCAAGCCTGGGTCGTAAATATGTCTTTGGCTGTTCGAACGCTTGCGTTTTTATTCAGTTTTCCAATTGCATGTACACAAACTTTAAAAATGACCATGCTCACTAGAGTCGGCATTAGCTAGGACTGCCATGACATCACTTTCAAGCGCGTTCGGAGATTTAACTGCTCAAAAGCAGAGTTAGAACTCTATAAACATGCGAAATGTCTTGCTAATGTTGTTCGAGGTGTTGTTTTCGCTCGTTGATAAACTGTGATGAAATGGGGGGCGGAGTGACTGGACGTTGGGGGCGGTGTCTATAACATGACTGACAAGAGACCTATCAAAACACTAACAAGCCTTCCGGACCGGACAGTTTTCCAAACGGGATTTTTTCAGCCACGTAATATACTTAAAAAATTTTGTTATCATGTTCTATATGTTTTTCCACGTTATTTGTACTAATAAGATATATTTTTTTTAATATAGTTTTTTTTTTAAAAAAACTACTGCACCTTTAAATACACTATAAAGTGATCTGAATTGGCACCCTGTCCAGGGTGTACCCCGCCTTGTGCCCGATGCTCCCTGGGATAGGCTCCAGGTTTCCCCGTGACCCTGAAGGAAGGATAAGCGGTATAGAAGATGGATGGATGGATGGATGGATGGATAAAGTGATCTGAGTGGACCTGTTAAGTCAGAGACTCACATACCTTTAAAACAGGTGACAAAATTCTTCACCTTGGTATCATCCAGGAAAAGCTAGTGATAGGATACAAGGGTATTTTAAAGTTGTAAGTATTTATTTGTGACCTGAACAAGACCATATTCTATTCAGGGGAAGACTACATGCGCCGTACAGGCTGTATACCTGGCCTTGATGATCAAGATAGTAGAAGTATTCACGAATACGCGGCTCAGGACTCTGACCCTGTGTGTACGTGCCATGTCCTCTCCAAAACACGGCCGGTGTCTTGTCCCGCATCGTGCTTCTCCAAACACATACCCGGGTTATAATCATACCCGTGGTTTAAAGCTTAGTTTTGATAATTATAACCGGCTCTCTACGCATGCGACATAGACGCGACAAAATAACAAAATTGGGGAATGTTTTTTAAAGCGGCGCGGTCCGACTTGAATAAAAAGTCCGGCGGAACCTGAAGAAGCTGCGCATTAGTTCCGCATTAGTTAGTTCAGGGTACATTGCACAATATGTCGACGCACATCTCATAAGTGATGTTCTAATTATAAATATTGTGCTTGGTGCCTTTTGGTGAAAAGGGGTTCATTTATCTAGCATAATTCAATATCGCTCATGTTCAGTAACTTCATTAAACTATCGTAACACTAGATGGCGCTGTCTGCTTCTTTACAGTCAGCTAACAGGTCTTCTGTAGGGTTGAACAAGGCGATTGTTTTTTTTGCAGAAGGTTTAAATGCGACATGACAATGCTTTGGGAATGTAGCCTAGACACAATAGGGAATCTAAACTATAGGGTGAATTAAGATACACTATATGAACAAAAGTTTGTGGACACCTGAAGAGAACAATCATATGTGTTTATTGAATATCCCATTTCAGATGTAGTCACCTCCCTTTGCCTGCAGTCTTCTGGGAAGGCTTTCTACTAGGTTTTGGAGTGTGGCTGTAGGGTTTTGTGTTCATATCACCGTGCAGTTCTTGCCTGGTTTCCTACTAAAGCTAAGTAGGGCTGAGCCTGGCCAGTACCTGGATGGGAGACCTCCGGGGGAAAACTAAGGTTGCTGTTGGAAGTGGTATTAGTGAGGTGGGGGAGCTCACCCTGTGGTCTGTGTGGGATTTAATGTGCCAGTATAGTGATGGGGATGCTATATTGTAAAAACAGCACCATCCTTTGGATGAGACCTTAAATGGAGGTCCTGACTCTCTGTGGCCATTAAAAATCCCAGGACCCTTCTCTTAAAAGAGTAGGGGTATAACCCTGGTGTCCTAGCAAAATTCCTCCATTGGCCCTTCTCTATTGTGGCACCCTAATAATCTCCATCCCTGAATTGGCTACATCACTCTCCTCTCCACCAATAGCTGGTGTGTGGTGGGTGTTCTGGCACACTATGGCTGCAGTCGCATCATTCAGGTGGATGCTACACACTAGTGGTGGCTGAGGAGATTTCACCCCCACAATACTATATAAAGCACTTTGAGTGTCTAGAAAAGTGCTATATAACTATAACTGTAATTCAGCTACAAGAGCGTTAGTGATGTCAGGCAAGGAGGCCTGGGGTACAGTCAGGGTTCCAGTTCATCCCATAGGTGTTCAGTTGGGTTGAGGTCAGGGCTCTGTGCAGAACACACAAGTTCTTCCACACCAGTCTTAACACACCATGTCTTTGGAACAGCTTTGGGCGTCTTAGTTCCAGTGGAGGGAAATTGTAATACTACAGTGTACAAAGACATCCTATACAATCGTGTGCTTCCAACTTTGTGGCAGCAGTTTGGGGAAGAACCACATATGGATGTGAAGGACAGGTATTTTTGTGTTCATTTCTGCAGTCGCAAAACCCTGGAGGGACTGTATGATGTTTTTATAAGCCAAAACGGCAAAAAACTGCATGAGTCCACCTTGTAGAATTGATACAGTTTTAAATGCAAAATGTTGTCACATGTTTAATTTCAGTGTTTTGTTTATTCCATAATTCAAACAATCAAGAAAAAAAATTCAGTTTTCATATCAGTATCTTATTAAATGATACCAAGCTCTAGTTGTGGGGTGTTTCATGCATCCATTACATCATATCACTTTTCCTCATTTCACTTATTGTATTTTAAAACTGTCCAAATCAACCTGAGCCATGCTCGTCTGAAATGTTGGTAAATTAGGACATCTTGAAAATCCATCCATCCATCCATCTGTTTCCATCCCACTTATCCTACACAGGGTTGGAGGGGAACCTGAAGCCTATCCCAGGGAACTCAGGCCATGAGGCAGGGTACACACTGGATGGTACAACTGTACTCGCATTCACACGACGGACAATTTGGAAATGCCAAATCAGCATACGACACACGTCTTTGGGAGGAAACCGGAGTACCAGGAGGACACCCCTGAAGCACAGGGAGAACAAGCAAACTCCACCCACAAAGAGCAGAGGCGGGAATCGAACCCCCAACCCCGGAGGCACGAGGCAAGCGTGCTAACCTCTAAGCCACTGTAATGTGTTTATTAAGTTATAAACAGGTGTACATAATTTGAACAAATGTTATGTTTATTTTATATATAGTAGTACATCTTATGTAGCCTATATATGGTTGGTGTGGAAGAACTCGAGTGACCTCAACCTCACTGAAGCCCACTGTTCCAGTTTACCTGATGTCTACCTGAAATCACCCTCATATTGGCTGTGGTTTAATAATATTTCCTACAGTAGCCTTAAAGGTGTGTTAGATAAGATTTGGCAAAATTAGCCCTCAGTTAAAAAGCTGGTGTTGATTAAGATTTGAATTATTTTGTTTAATTTTTTTTTATAAATTTTTTTTTTTTTTTTTACTCCTTGAACCCGGAGCCGATTCCTATGCATGTACGCAAACCTCCACCCCAGAACCTATGGCGGTTTCACCAGAATTAGCATGCTAACTAGAGTTAGCATTAGCAAAATCTGCCATGGCATCACTTTCAAGTGCACTCAGACATCCAACTTCTCAAAAGCCGAGTTATAACTCTTATTTAATAATAAGAGGGATCATAAAAACAGCATTTTTATTTATTTATTTAGTCCTTCCCTGAATAAGCTATTTCACATCACAGATGTGTACATATAGTCCACAAGACACAATACTAACTGAATTTACACAAATGAACCAGTTCAAAAGTTTACACACGCTTGATTTTTAATACCGTGTGTTGTTACCTGGATGATCAACGACTGCTTTTATGTTTTGTGAGAGTTGTTCATGAGTCCCTTGTTCGTCAGAAAAAAATCCTCCAAGTTCTGCACATTTCACTTCATCACACTGGGGACGACTGAGGGACTCGTACACAACTGTTACAAAAGGTGCCAACATTCACTGATTCTCAAGAAGGCAACAGGATACATTAAGAGGGTGGGGCTGGGGCTGGGGGGGTAAACATTTGAACAGGATGATCAGTGTAAACTGTCATTTAAATGTAAAAATGTAAATATCTCAGTACTAAATTGCAAAAAAAGATCTTTAAACAAAAATAATAACAAATTACACCAATCATCAAATTCCAAATCTGCACAAACAAGCACTGGGGACCAGAGCACAGTTTTCCAGACAGGTTTTCTCCTAGAAAAGTACACTTGTGCTGGACTCATGGCTTCAATGGTGATTTTGTTCTCTTTTTTTTTTAAATTTATTTATTTATTTATTTATTTATACATATTGTTCCATGTTATTTGTACTAGTAAGAACTTTATTTAAATGACTGTTGTAACTTTAAATAAAATCCTCAGACTACAAATCTACAAAAACAACAACAACAACAACAACAAAAAACAAAACAACTATTACTAATAAACATTTGTGCATAAAGGTCGGCGTTGCACTGATGCCATGGCAACCCGCCGACCATCCACCATCCACAAGAGCGCAAGATGACGTCAGGTTGTCGGTGGTGACGGAGACGCGGGGCGAGATACAGCGCGTGCTCCAGATATCTGTACTGCGGTGACGGAGCCCCCTATAGCACCATGACTGACGATCTGTGGATTACCTTCTCGGGATTATAACAGGCGAAAGGAAAAAGGAAGGGGACCATGGCGGAAAGGTAAATAAATAATGCCGCATTCTGCACCCGCTCGTGCAGGTTAATGACAGGGATTTTGGAAGCGGGGATAAGGACTGCGATAAGGGTGCTTCTGTCGTTGTCTAGCAGTGTCATATTCATCCATCCATCTATCCATCTTCATCTCACTGAGGGTCGCAGTGCACCGGTATTAGCCTACACCCTGGATGAGACGCCTCTCCACCGCAGCGGTGTCATCCTCATCATATCTGAGGGCAGTATTAAGTTAACGCGGTGGGTGGGGATCAGACCATCGCACCGCACATCACGCAACCGTTCGTTATAAACATCATGCTGGTATCTCTCTCTCTCTCTCTCTCTCTCTCGATGGGCATCCTCCACACCCATAGCCACAGCTCAAGGATATCCGCACATGAGTTTCATTGTTCATTGGATGATGATAATGGTCAAAACGTGGCCTCAATTTATGGCATTTGAGCGTTTTACCGACTCACAGGGCGCGCGCGCGCGCGGGAGAGAGAGAGACAGGGACAGAGACATGGACAGGGCAGCAGCAGATTCAGCGCGAGCACGCGCTTCCTCCGGTGGAGATGGAGACAACCTGCGGCACGCCATCATGCAATCAATCGTAGCCTACAGTCATGTAATCATATAATCAGCGTCTCCAGGGATTTCAGTGCTATTTATGTTTGATCGGAAATCTAAAATGGTTTAAACTGGCTGGACTGGTCAGTCACCAGGCAGAGCTGTCGTTTTTTATGTATTCATTGTGATCATCTAGAGATAATGTCAATTGCATAGCATTAATTAAGAGAGCTGCACCTTCCTTCCTTCCTTCCTTACTTCCTTTTCCTTTCTTGTTTCCTTCTTTACTTTGTTGGTGAGTATGAATTACTCTTGGCCTTGGGTCACTGTTTTACTGCTACAGACAAGAGACAATATATAGGCTATGGAAGGCTCATATACTGCACTGCAATCATGTCAATGGGTGGCTAAGATCTGCTGAAGTTGAGCAGACCTTGGGTGTCTGTGTATGGATTGGAGCAGCTGTGTCCACATATGCTGTGTGTCACTGTATCATACCACATCATACCACACCATATCATATCATACCACACTACACCATATCATATCATACCACACCACACCATATCGTATCATATCATATTATATCATATAATACCACACCATACCATACCACACCACACCACACCATACCATATCACACCATACCATATCACACCATACCACACCACACCACACCATACCATACCACACCACACCACACCATACCATGTCACACCATACCATATCACACCATACCACACCACACCACACCATACCATACCACACCACACCATACCATATCATATCATATCATATAATATCATACCATACCATACCACACCACACCGTACCATATCACACCATACCGTATCATACCATACAATATCACACCACACCACATCATACCCCACCATACCACACCATACCATATCATACCATAGCGTACCATATCACACCATACCATACTATACCATATCATACCATACCACACCATAACATATCATACCATACCACACCATACCATACCACATCATACCACACCATATCATATCATATCATATCATATCATATAATACCATACCCTACCATACCATATCACACCATACCACACCACACCACACCACATCATACCACACCATACCATACCACACCACACCATACCATATCATATAATATCATACCATACCATACCACACCACACCATACCATATCATACCACACCGTACCATATCATACCATACCATACCACACCACACCACACCATACCATATCACACCATACCATATCACACCATACCACACCACACCACACCACACCATACCATGTCACACCATACCATACCACACCACACCATACCATATCATATCATATCATATAATATCATACCATACCATACCACACCACACCGTACCATATCACACCATACCGTATCATACCATACAATATCACACCACACCACATCATACCCCACCATACCACACCATACCATATCATACCATAGCGTACCATATCACACCATACCATACTATACCATATCATACCATACCACACCATAACATATCATACCATACCACACCATACCATACCACATCATACCACACCATATCATATCATATCATATCATATCATATCATATAATACCATACCCTACCATACCATATCACACCATACCACACCACACCACACCACATCATACCACACCATACCATACCACACCACACCATACCATATCATATAATATCATACCATACCATACCACACCACACCATACCATATCATACCACACCGTACCATATCATACCATACCATACCACACCACACCACACCATACCATATCACACCATACCATATCACACCATACCACACCACACCACACCATACCATACCACACCACACCACACCATACCATGTCACACCATACCATACCACACCACACCATACCATATCATATCATATCATATAATATCATACCATACCATACCACACCACACCGTACCATATCACACCATACCGTATCATACCATACAATATCACACCACACCACATCATACCCCACCATACCACACCATACCATATCATACCATAGCGTACCATATCACACCATACCATACTATACCATATCATACCATACCACACCATAACATATCATACCATACCACACCATACCATACCACATCATACCACACCATATCATATCATATCATATCATATCATATAATACCATACCCTACCATACCATATCACACCATACCACACCACACCACACCACATCATACCACACCATACCATACCATATCATACCGTACCATACCATATCATACCACACCACACCACACCATACCATATCACACCATACCACACCACACCACACCACATCATACCACACCATACCATACCACACCACACCATACCATATCATATAATATCATACCATACCATACCACACCACACCATACCATATCATACCACACCGTACCATATCATACCATATCATACCATACCACGCCACACCATACCACACCATACCATACCATATCATACCACACCATACCATAACATACCATACCACACCACACCATACCATATCATACCACACCATACCATATCATACCATACCACGCCACACCATACCACACCATACCATATCATACCACACCATACCATATCATACCATATCATACCATACTACGCCACACCATACCATACCACACCATACCATAACATACCATACCACACCACACCATACCATATCATACCACACCATACCATATCATACCATACCACGCCACACCATACCATACCATAGCGTACCATACCACATCACACCATAACATATCATAAAACACCACACCATACCATATCATACCATAGCGTACCATACCACATCACACCATACCATTTCATAAAACACCACACCATACCATATCATACCATAGCGTACCATACCACATCACACCATACCATATCATAAAACACCACACCATACCATATCATACCATAGCGTACCATACCACACCACACCATACCATATCATACCATAGCGTACCATATCATATCATATCCTGTACAATACCACACCATACCATACCACATCATACTGTACCATACCACACCATACCATTCCATATCATACTGTACTATACCATACCATACTCTACCATAAGGCCATAAGGTGTGGAGGGTTTTATTCTACCAATTTTTTTGGTAGATATTCCAATTGGTATATATTTTTTTGGTGATATTCCAATTTTTCACGTAAGTTAAATTCGCAACTTGGTTGGAAACACAGCTAATGTAGCCTACCTGGGCCATATTGCTAATCTAATCACATGACAGGATAGCTGATTATGGATAAGTGACAAGTGGCAGAGCCGTTATGTCCAGCTAGACCTGTTGAATCAATTCTAGCTATGACCATTCATCAAACAGTAGATAAAATCGACCCGTACATTTGATCTTCTTCAACGTTAAACTGACTACTTGCTATCACTGTGAAAAAATGGAGGTTTGTCTGTTCAGATATCCGTTTCGCTTAGAGCAATCTTCAACACATTTACTGTATATTTAAACACATCACGCCAACCTGTATCGTTAAATAACTGGATTCCGAAATGCTACTTTAGAAATAACACACTACAGCAACAAATGTCATTTAGGCCTCACCATTAGAAAGAAATGACAGTTAACCTAACACACTTTAACACTGAGGTCTCAGAAGGCTAGGGCTAATGACTGTTTTGATACAGGTCCTGGAACATGGCAGCCACTAAAATGTCTGCAGGAAAATGTGAATGAAATCTGAGTCAGTCTTTAAAGAGAGTTTAAATGCTAGACTGTGGCTGAAAATCCCAGTTTCCTTGTCATAGTATATGGATGTTCAGTTTTGGTCCAGACTGTAAGACATACAGGACTTGGTGTCAGTAAAAGCCCTTTGCCCTTTGGCCAAACTTTCATGCACCAAGCTCTATTTCCAATGCATAAAAATGCCTTACAGTTAATGTGCATTATCACATGTACTGCAAGTCAGGGGGTTTAAAAATGAGTACCTCTCAGAAATGATGCTCGACATTGTTTAGTCTTGTGTTTCTTTTATTGTCATATTGTTCTTAGTTATCTAATTCTGTCTGTTAAGGTGCATCAGCATAGATTTAGGACACATTTTTTGCGGTTTCCCGATATTTCAACTTGGCTATTTGTTTCAGTTAAACTGAGATTTCCGATTTGGTCCAATCATAGAAGCATCACTATGTAAGTCAAGCCTATGTAAGTCAAGCCTATTTCGTCCCATTGAAGACTATGTGATAAACAGGGGAAGTGGGTAGTTTCACACAATATATGAGCAGAATTATGATTCTAGTTGGCCTCCTCCAATGAGATTATACAGAATTATTTACTAATATCTTTCGCATAATCTTTTGTTTTAGTATTAATAAACAAAATGATTGTTTGACAATCTTATTTAACATCGCATCGGCTGACGATAAACTATGTTTCTTTCGTCTTTTCCTCGTAACAATAGCTCGTGCATAGTTTGCTGTTCCGTTTGATCAGAATATTACAGTTTTCAGAATAACATTTTCAGATTAATTAATATCTGTGTACTCAATGTGACTTTGCTTGTTAAATCTAATATATTGTAAATACAGTAACACAAACACACTATACAACTTGTCAACAATTAATATTAGAACTGACAAAATGTTTCCTGCAGAACAGAATCTAAGTCGTGGAATAACTCATGATAACCTTAGCTATGGATTTCTGCTTGCAGTACTGTACACTTCAAGGATTTTAAGTCTGTGACACAATTTACATAGCTTAAGGCGCTTTGTAAAGGCTGAATGACAGAATAATTATAAAGAGTGATTTTGGTGACTTTCCAAAGTCTTGACTGTCATTACAGATACAGTTATGGAGTGCATTAGCTCAGTAGTGTAGCAATGTATGAACATTGGTGTGTATTGCTTAATAGTAGGAAGGTCAATAATACTTAAATATTTCTAGAGATGTAATTCATTTTGCACTGAGAAATGCCTGTGGTTAAATAGGATGGTTAAGCCATGTAGCATTTGTTCGATACACAGTTGTTTTGGGGTGGGGATGAAAAATGACTAGCTTTCTGAATGTACAATTTTTCCCCGTTTGCTATGAATTTACAAAAAAAAATTACTTTTACTTTATCAGACAATCTCAGAAGTTTCTGTTTTACAATATTAGTCTATTTTAGATTTGACCTGGAAGAAGAGACAAGTGGAGGCCAATTTCCTAGATTAAACACAATGATATTGTGGGCTCAACAAATTTACCTAATTTATTAACCTGCCATTTCTGGAAGGTTGTCATCCACTTGTCGTTTCCTTCTCAAGTTGTGGCTTTTGAAAAATGTATGGATGTTCATGCCCAAACTTTTCTCTACACCCATTTAATCCAGATTGGCAGATATATCAGTGTATGTCATTCCAAACACAGCCTTTTTCCCCCAATGTCTTTTCGCTATTTTCCTCACACCTCTCCCTGCTTTGACCTTTGTGGAGTTTTTAGATTTTTAGATTTTCATTTTTCGTATTTCTCGTATTCCTGATCAGAACAGAAAATGAGAAATGGAAAATGAGAAAAAGCTGAGAGGATTTGAATGCTTGGTTTGAATGGATGATACATGGATTCTGGGTGTGTAGATTTCTGGCTTGCAGAACTTACTTTATGTAACATATAACAAACCAGATCCAACAGACTCTATTTCTTAGTTATTACCAGGAATCTAGATGCTAATCTACAGCGTTCTGTTTTACCGTTCTATAGCTTAGTGTAGGAATTGGTAGGAATAGGATCCAGAGAGAAGATATAAATATAAGAGGAAAAAATAACGTGAGAGCAGGTGATTGTCCAGAGATAAAAAACCCTCATGTTTTAAATTCCTTACATTTGCAGTCCTGTCACATAGACTCGGCGCTATACAGGTCCAGTAATGTTTCAGTCGCCGTTTGAAGCCAGCACCACTGGGATGAAAACTGATGGCTAGACTAAAGTGAGAAGGAGAGAAAATGAGATAGGGAGGGTAGAGAGGGCAGGAAAGACATGGAAGAGAAATAGAGAGTGGTAGAGAGGTAGAGGTGGGGAGGCACATGTAGACTGAGAGAAAGATGAAATCCTCATAATTTTCTGTGCCTATATGTGTGTTTGTGGGTTCATGGATTCGTGTGTGTGTGTGAACATTTTTGTAGCGCTAGACATGGTATATGAGGGTCATGGATTTGCACAGACCGTGGTTGCTAGGATACTGTCAAAAGGATGGCTCTATCTGGTGTGGTGAGTTTCATTGGCGGCTGGCCTGAGTCACAGGTCATACACTGATGGGGGGTGATTCATGTCTTTATTAACATACTCATTTAGGATGAGGGCCTCCTGGCATTACATGCACATCGATCTACTGTATTTGTGTGGGAGAGTGAGAGCAAAATGTAAGCACAATAAGGAATAGTAATGCTAGCTCCGGTTCTCTGTGCGGAACAGGCAATTCTTGCTGAATGCACCTCCCCAACAGGGGTGATACGTTTATTAAGATTAACATGCTACGGTAAATGCTTTATCCTGGTCTGGGTCATTGTGCTTTAAATTGTGGGTGGTATAAAATACTGCAGGAGTAGGTGGGATTGGTCAAGAGTGTTCGTGGAAGTGGAAAATTCCTTTGTGAGTGGGCGGGAGTGGGGAAAATAACCAGTCCATGCTGTAAAAAAATGATATCAAGTACAAATATCAGCTGAATATAGGCAAATATGTTTATTATATCCTATGATAAGATCACAACAAACCAAATATAAGATTAGTAAACCCATTTCTTGTCATTTGTACTAATGTCAAGCTTTAAATGTTCATATTCTCATTACATCAAAATGTAATTTTGCTATTTTGCTTCTTTCTAGAAATAAATGCTTAAAATGAGCACCTGCCTATAGAACAAGACTATTTCAAGCTTGAAATTATTATTAGGTTTTTTTATTTTATTTTTTTTAAAGTTTAATCGGTTTAATAATGTTATATTTGGTTTATTGTACATTTATACAAAATACAAGACTATATTCAAAATATTTTATTCTCAGTGCCAGCACTACTATTTCTGCAGCCAGTAAGTGTTCACTATGATCAGAGCACAGCTTCAATGTGCTCTTGAATGAAAATGGGCGGCTGTGGGTCAGGTGGTAGAGCGGGTTGTCCACTGATCATCGGGTTGACGGTTCGATTCCCGGCCCACGTGACTCCACATACCGAAGTGTCCTTGGGCAAGACACTGAACCCCAATTGCTCCCGATGGCAAGTTAGCACCTTGCATGGCAGCTCTGCTACCACTGGTGTGAGTGTGTGTGTGAATGGGTGAATGAGTCACAGTGTACAGCGCTTTGGATAAAAGCGCTATATAAGTGCAGACCACTTACCATTTACATAACAGCTCCAACGAAAGTGGAACATTGTGTGGAATAGCCCAGTCACTCTCTCGGGTGGATGCACTACGCAGAGAGTTAGGTCTCCATACGATCAGCTGTGTCAGTATTGCCAATGCAGCTTTAAAACCAGCCTACAACCAAGAAGTTTCCGTTTTTATTCCCAGAGAGATAAGAAACCATGTCTGGCGTTTGCTTCACTCCCCACTGCGAGAATGCAGCATCACAGGAGGATCATAAAGCGTCAGTATTACTGTCTTTCCTTAGCCAGTGAGTCATGCTTTGCACTACTCTGGGCAAGGCACTTTAAGTGCTTGTTGAAGATTCTCTCTGTCCCAAATAATTTGGGCATCGATCATGTCCATCATCTTGCCAAAACTGCCCTGAATTACAAAACACAAGTTCAATAATTCACAACAAGTGGATCATTGAATTAATGCAGCCCAGAAGTACGTCTTTCATAATGGATTCCCGTTGAGTAAAATGTCTTAGTGCTAGTCTCCTATATTAAGATGATTGTGGAACAGCCAGAGGCTATGATCATAACTGATTCTCATAATTGTTTTTTAATTAGAGTGTTTAATTAGCGAGTACTTAACATATTGCAACCCACTTTTACACCATTTTTTTGTTTAAGAACGAGATCATGCTTCCTTTGACAGGTTGCAGTTGAGTATAATATACACAATATTGCCAAAAACATACTGTATATTACTTAACTATACATACATGATACTGCCAAAAGATTGTGGACACCTGATCATAACATATCTGCTTGTTGAACATCCCATTCCAGATTTAGTCCTCCTTTCCTGTTATCATAACCCCCCATTGTTCTGAGAAGGCTTTCCACTAGTGGCTGTGTGGCTGTGGGGATTTGTGTTCATTCAGCTATAAGAGAGTGATGTCGGGTGAGGAGGTCTGGGGTACAGTCGGCATTCCAGTTCATCCCAAAGGTGTACAGTCAGGGCTCTTTGCAGGACACTTAAGTTTTTCCACTCCAATCTTGGGAAACCATGTCTTCATGGAGCTGTTGTCATGCTGGAAAAGATTTGGACATTTCAGCTCCATTGAAGTGAAATTGTAACGCTACAGCATACAAAGACATTCCATACAATTGTGTACTTTGAACTTTGTGGCAGTAGTTTGAGGAGGAACTACATATGTGTGTGGTGGTCAGGTGTTACATACTTTTGGGCATATAATGTATTTGTGTTTCTACTATTTTCTATTTATTTATTTATTTATTTCAAAAGGGACAGTGTGCATTAATCAACATTCATGAATGTAAACGTACCCAAGTTAGTCCGAAGGCGAATTTTCATTGGTAGTCCCTTTGCCACGTTATGTGATTAGGCATAAAACAAGAATAATAATACTATTCACCACTATTAGAAGTGTTGTGGAGTCATTGTGCATTCAGACACGATATTAATCTCATGCATGCAAATTTATGCATAAACATTGTACAGCAGTAAGAGATCAGATGCATGAGTCATACACACTTTTGTCTTGATGTTTTCAGTATACTTAACGTATCTGTGTTATTGAGAAAAGAAAATGTGTAGGAGCCAGCACACTAGGAAGCAAACAAAGCTTCACACTTGGCTCCCTCTCGGCGCCGCAACGCTTGAAACACCTGCTATGCACATTACACACTGTTCGGTCTGCTTACTGAATAGATTTCATCAAGATACATCACTAGTAGTGTGCTAATGTTTCCTCAAATGTGTATCATTTTCATGTGTCAGTTCCATGCTTTGTTTTCTTCTGAAATTTGTCACGATTCATTGCAAAGAGCCTCTTTTAATCAGAATACATAAGAGCACGGCAGCGTGTACATGTGACAGAATGAATTCGGACCCGTCGGCATCACGAAACAAATACACACACGGTACACACCTTGATGCGACAAACAAATAATAATAATGCATATGCCTGGATATGCAGTGTCTGATTTTTTTCTAGACAGGCTAGAATTTATACTGTATTACTGTTGATTTAGTGGCAAAAATCAGATCTGTCAATTATTTCTATAGTCACACTTTAAATGATAAGGAATTTATAGGCCACATTTTCTGTATGACTGCATTAAATACTCGAAATAGAGATTGCAGCTGCTACATACAGTATCTCTTTCCAAAACTAGATCTGTGCTTCCATGTTCTGTTCCTCCCAGCAGTTCACGCACCAAGCATAGCCTCAAATCTGTGCAAAATGCCAAGGATTTTTCCACCTTAATTCGTACACCACAGCATGCATGAGTAGGAGGTGGCAAATAGACACGACTAGGCATCCTGAATGTACTAACCGGTAAAAGCGTCTACAAAGTGTACTAATCTAAAGGCATCTCGGATGTAATAATCACATTCTCACCGATGCGACGTGGCTATTTGAAGTGAGGCAGACGTTCCAAGTTGCACAGTTGGATTTTTGGACCCATGCACAAAGCAGATGGTCACCATTTTTAGGTCTTGAATGTCTCTGGAATGCCACGTTGGAGCCAGATATCATGAGCATTTGTCACATCTGCTACGCAACAGATCTTTAGATATTGTTTTTGCAATGCAGGCTTGAAAGAAGCTTGACTATTTGAGCAGCAGTTTCCCGTGATTCCCTTGAACCTGTTATGGATCGTAAGCGCTAACGTTTTAAGGAAGCCCTGGGAAAGGTTGTGTTTTTCAGCTCAGTATAGTCTCCGCTGTTTTAAAGGCTCATATCAGTTCTTCTTCTTTTACTTAGATAGCCTCAGACTTATGAATGTTTAAATGAATCTCCGAGCAAGAAACTTATATTTAGTCACACGCATAGGTTCATCCATTCACCCAGGGAATTGCACTGCAATCCTATTTTTAGCTGGTGGCACATTTAATTGCTTAGAAAGAATAATGTAGTCTAATTCTGCCCATAAATGTGAGCATTAATTAATTCTTTTATTCCTTTAATCCACAGGGATTTCTGAGTAACGCATTCGTTTCTGTTGGTGACTCCATTTCACACACACACACCCACACACACACCCACACAAAGTTCCTTGGGGATGCTTTTTTTTTGCTTCATTGTTTTTTTTTTCTTTTCAGCTTCACTGTTGTAACATATATTGTCAGACACCTATTATATCGTCATTGCGTGCGTAGCATAGCATTTGTACGTAGCTATTTATGCTATGTTGATTTTTTTAATTGAATTTAACAGTAAATGAAAACACTTTGGATATGTCAAATGTCAACTGGTCCCAACATGTAAGGATAAATCAGCCGAATGTCCTTCACCAGTGCACAAGTCAGTGAATAAATCTGTTTTTTTGATCTGCCTTAAATACATCAATCCTGAATTCTTTTTTTCTCTGACACTACTTTATTCTCTTACTCCAGTTTGCTTTGTTTGCCCTCTTGCACTTGTGCTCTCTCTCTCTCTCTCTCTCTCTCTCTCTCCTGATTGGCTGCACCTCCTGCCAGTCACTGTGCAGCTAGACTTATTTTTGTACCTGAAGTTGGGGCATGGCGTTTGACATATCAGAGCTCTTGTGTGACGCATACAAATTTCTCAAAATTCTAACCTAGATGATTGATAATAAAGAAGGGCTGATGACGATGATTTAAAAAAAAAAAAAAAAAGTAATTTAACTTACAGAATCGTCTTGTGCTTGCTTTTGCTAGGTTTATTTCCAACAGAGAAAGACCTTTTGTATCATTTTGTCTGATGAATTTTGTCGTAGTGCCCTCTATAGGACAGTCTCTCCAGGACTTAGCATTTTTGCGATCGCAGAAATGAACACAAAATCAAGCAAGCTCAGCAATATTAGGAGGAACTTGCAGTTTTTCTAAATCACAGCAAATTTTTCCACAGATTTGGGCCGAGACACGTCATGTGACGTCGTCACAACGTGCATTCAGCCAAAGCTATCTTCGATTCACGTGCGTCGAACATGAGTACAGCTAAAAGGTCTCATTTACCAACAAACATCACTGCGAAAGACCGTGCAAAACAAAGTTTGTGCAATTGCGATTTCACAGCAACAAAGCACAAAAAACTCCGCAAGTTGCATCACAAATTTTTGTTAAAAGTCGCAGCAAAATCAAACGTTTTTGGCCGCAACAGTCACCAAAAAAAAAAAAACTCTTGCGGTAGCAAATAAAAATCACTGCTTGATCTGTACAATTAAATCGATTTGTTTTGTGTGACAGTACATCATCAAAATCAATAACGTTGATAGAAAATACCTTTATGACAGTTCCACTGAAAATGATTCAAGTAACAATATGTGTAATATAAGAAAATTATTTTTTTATCATATAAAATTAGATCTACTGTTACTTTTTCTAAACCTCTGGTATTTCACTGGATGTTACCTAGATATCCTTCAACCCAGAGTGTAGTCAGATCTGATCCCATCCTGATTGGTTAATCCAGTTTCTTACCATAGTTACGAACATGAAAACATCACAATTACTGCATAAAAATGTTAACGGACGTTGAATGTGCAGTAATTGTGCTGTAATGATCATAACATTTCTGTTCACTGTACAGTGTAACTGCCAGTTTTACTATGAAAATAAACTCTTGAGTTGAAAAGACATGTATAATCAGCTGTGCTATGGTATGTGTGTTATGTTAACCATCCAGGAATAAGCATTTGGACCTGGAATATATTTCAGGGGGGTGTTTAACATGACATCCACCCCCTTTCCATACCAGACATGCACAGACCACAACAAAAGACATGACACACAAATGAACACCAGCAAAATTGCAAAATTGCGATCTGGTTAAGCAAGTCTACTCCTGTACCATGTAAAATCAGTGTCTACAAAAAATAACACTCAGTACGTTTACATGGGCAAAAATAATCCAATCTTAACGCGGTTAAGACGATTGATTAAGAAACTACCATGTAAACAGCAATTTTTTATTACCTAAATCCAAATAAAGTCATACGCGAAGTAAACACAAATGGAATTAAGACGTGTGGAGTACTCCTGTTTTAGTCGCATTATCGACGTGTATTAGAGACATGTACACACCTTAATCACACTATTAACATCGTGTGAGCGTGTTCACCACATTTTGCGACAGGACACGTACACACACGGCAGTGCTCAACCGTTTGACGGCAAACAAGAGAGCACGGCTGCGTCCCAAACCGTCCCACCACTATATAGTAGGTGAAATACATGTATCTCAGCTACTATATAGTAGGTAAGTACGCGGTTTGGGACGCAGCCCACGGCTTCAAGCCATAATTAACTGCACTTAAATATGACAAATAATTAACTGCACTTAACGGAAATTAAAAATAAAAACACCCAGAACTGTATACGGTACCATAACAAAGATGAACTGTATGTTGATACGTGAAATTCTGGAGGGAACGTCGGACGGCGTGGCGTGGGGACATAATGACGTAATGACGTAATATTCTATAACATGTAAAACGGCTACATGAAAGGAATATTCTAAAAGCGACTCATGTAAACACCTTAATCACAATATTGTCTTATTCAGAATAAGGTTAATAATTAGATTACTGCTGTCTATGTAATCTTTTGGCACCCTCTTTGCGGCTTTTTTGTTGTCTCCTGTTAAACATTAAACTACGGAGGTCACAGACCGGCTTTGTTGCTTGCAGTTGAATGTGATTCACCTCTACACCATCAGCAATGATAACCTGAAAATTCAAAAGTCACAGCTAATGTGTTCTGACCAGCATTCAATATTCCTTTCCCTTGTAGGACTACATTAACTAAATGTCATTTAACTAAATGTCATACGCATTCTGTTTCTTCTCCATGCCTTCGACATAAAAAAGAAAAATCTCATTTTCACTTTAATTATGTTTGTGCCATGAGCGACTCATGCCCATAGATTTTGGTGTTGCAGGATGACATTAATAATGACATACCCTCAAACAAAATTAAGTCGAGAGGCTATCACACCTGACTTACAATATGCTATAATATACTTACAATATGCTATCTAGCATACAGTCTATACAGTCTGTTGTTTCAGGTGGGTTTAGGTGTACCTTTGTTCAACAGTGTTTGAGGTAATATAATTTACCAGGGTTTACCGGTTTCAGCAAGATGTTCAGCCCATTTCAAACATCTCAGAACCACACAAATGACCTGAATATAGCAAAATAAATCAATAAAATTAGGTACTGGAAAAGAGAGACACATTTTTCTTCTTTTTCTCAGCACTTCTGTGGGGAAATATTTCTTACTTATATCTGATGTACAGACATTATTCACTCAATAATCTCCCTTTCCCTCTCTCAATCTTTGCAATATAGGCTATCCATCCATTTTCTATATCGCTTATCCTACAGTAAGTATGGGGCACAAGACAAGGTACAGCCTGGACAGGGTGCCAGTCCATCACAGGGCACAATCACATACACTATGGACACTTTGGACATGCCAATCATATCATGCCATACATGTCATTGGACTGGGGGAGGAAACTAGAGTACCCGGAGAAAACCCCTGCCGCACAGGGAGAACATGCAAACTCTACACACACAGGCAGGAATCGAACCCCCAACCCTGCAGGTGTGAGGCGAACGTGGTAACCACTAAGCCACCGTGCACATAGGCATAGGTTACATATCTTACAATAGAAATGGTTCTGTACATCACAGACACACTGTGCTTACACTTTGCCTTTTTTCTGTAATTTATTAGATTTAATTCCAATCGTTTGCTATAAAACAATATCTTGGCAAGTGTGTTGTATTTTTAAACTCTGGCAAATATGTGTCTCCGTTGCTCCTCCCCCGAGCGTTGGGCAGCGTGAATCCTGTCTCAGTGGGCTTCTATTAGCTCTTGTTGCAGTTCTCATTTTTGACCACTGGGTGTAATAACAACTCTATGGAAGCTTGGTGGGGCAGTGAGCGCATCAAAAGAAATTCAGCTTATATCTGTCAAATAGTGGCTTTTTTTTTTTTTTTAAATCACTGGTCACGCAAAAAGGGGATTCATATTTTAGAAGAATTTAAAATGATTGGAGTTGTAAATGAGGACTTTAAGAAGTTTAACATTTGTTGAATTGCTCATATAAAAAAAGAAGATACAAGCCACCACTGGTCCCTGCATGCTCCACATCTATGCTGGACAGTGGCCTACCCACCCTCAAAGGGCTATCCTTCGCATGGATAGGATCCTATCCTTCCCCTAACACCCCATTCACACTCCTGTGCCTGGCAGACAATCAGACTTCAGAAGAGTTTTATGCCAGCCTGTAAAGTCTCACCCAGTCCCTCTCGCGCATTAACATCCATTAACTCACCACCACTTTATACTTTATACTCTATCTGCACTTAATCAGCTATCAGCAACCAAATCCTCATCTCTCTCCTTTATTGCACGTACTGTATAGCCTTTAACAGTTCACAGTGCTTCGCTGTGTATATGACAAAAACAAAATCAACCCTATACTTGAAAAAAGTCAAACATAGCTACCATGAAGTACCAGAATAATGTCTTCATGTCATGGTTACCAAGTCATCATGGTTACCAAGTTTGTCTCTTTCTGTAATGTCTAACAAGGTTAGACACTTGTACAAGGATATTGGAGAATCTTGTTTTATGCAGAACATTCCAATCTTATTTATAGCATTTGGTTTGTTCATATGAGATTACAAAACATAGACTTTCCCACAACCCTCTCTGGTAATTTGTTTGAACTATGGATGTTCTGAACTATTTTATTGACAAGTCTTAACCCACTGGCAGAGGCAACTAGGTTTTGGTTTACTACATAGAAAAATCTACTTTATCAATGTAATATCATTTATTTAATAGATAATGTATGCAATCTGCATTAATGCAATCGAGAACTATAAAGAATGCATTTATTAAAGCATATACATTATGCAATAAACTAATCAATTAGGATACATATTTTTTAAATTTCATACAAAACTGTGTTTTGTTTCTATGTGACCATTTTGGCCTTCCATTATTGCAACTCAGACTCTTGTACACTTCGGCTTCTGATTGTGTGAGTCCAAGAAAGTCTGAGCGTTTGATGGTGAGACAGCAGTGATTGTCAGAGGTGTTAAACAATTAACATGGCTTGGTAAGCTCACAGCTAATGTATTTAGCGTTATTTTGGGTTGGGACTGAATTTGGGCAGCAAGAATGTCTCTGTTTTAATATGCGTACATGTTTAGGCTTTCACGAAATAAAAGTTATGTTACATTGTTATGAAAGTCAAGTGTATCCGTGGCTGGTCCAAACTGCACTGTCATCTTTCAGTCACTCCAAATGACTAACTTGAAATCCTGTTCCAAAAGTTTATTAACAAATGATTATTTGGAAAAAAAAGTAATAATAAAATTTTAAAAAGTGCAACTACCGTGCAAATACAGTATAATGAGACATACAGGATTGGTGTCTGTGTATTTTGGGAAAAAGACAGAAACTAGCATCAGCGGTATCACCATTATCTGCTGGATTGAGCTTCTGTTCTCCATTTTTCCTTCCAAGGTATTGATAAAAAAAAAGGATGTTATGAATGATTTAGTGGGATTATATTTAGAGGTATTCATTGACTTTCATAAATCATTGACTTGAGAAGTGGTAAGTGTTAATTTGCAAGCTGTAATAACTTCACTTCTCACCTTGGGATGTTCGATGTGCGAAGTGAAAAAAAAAAACATGGATGTCTCCATAAAAGTGTGTCTTTTGCTTGCTCTGTTAGAACGTAAAGCTCATATAAATCGACTTTAACTGCGCCTTTACAGTTACAGGCCCGACTGGCTATTGGTTCTGTTCTACTGTAGTGACCTTTAAACGTTCATGCAACATTCTGGGGTGAAATTGCAGAACAGCAACAACAGCGGACAATAGCGAGTAGTGTTAATGACAAGCTAGCCAGCTTACATTAGTGATAACTCTTATGTCGATGATTACTTTCTCAAAACAGTGATTAGTATGTCAATGATATATATTTAGCCAAGTAATATGTCTGTATATTAACTCCTCTAAAGCCAATACTGCTAAAAACTCATTTAAAAGTAGAGGAGGGGAACTTTATAGTGTTCGAAGTGTGAGTGGCCATGTTGATGTGAAGTTTTCTGGTAACAGAGAAGGAAATGGTAGTTAACAAGTTGAGGGAGTATTTTCGGTGGTTTTTACCTGTTACATTACACATCGCCTCGAATGCAGAATAATGCAGCCTCAGCCAACAGGGAAAAAATCCTTACTGTCTTCAATAGCAATTAATACATTGATTAGGGGTCGATCTTGCGGATATAAATATAATGAGCATGTAGAACATGCAGATTTTTGCTTTGTAGCTTTCACAAGACTTCTTAAGTGCGGCAATCTTCTTGGTTTTTCAATTTTCTCATAAACAGGGAGACGAATGAATTGAGTTTGTGGATTAAACCACAGCATTTAAAACAGAGATCACAATCAGTACCCTCTTTCATTTTAAAACAGTCCATTTTTTTTCACCACGTTTACACAGTTACTGATGATTTCTCTCAAAATTGTTCTCCTATATTTAGCGAGAGAGTGGATTGCGTTGACCTGTAGTAGGGTTATTATTTGATTTTGGAATTGAAGTTGAGTGGAACGGTTTAGGATTGATATTGTCTAAGAGACATATTTGAATAAAGATGATATGGCTGGTGAGTCTGGTTTTTAAACTGGATTTAGCTAGTTTGATGACAGAAATGGAGATAAAAAGTTTATCCTTATGCACTGAGATGTTGGAAACTTGATAGTACTCACGATGCTGAGTTTGCAGTTGGGAAAAGAAAATTGGAGTGTGGTAGTAAGTGCATTGTTTTTCAGCAATCAATATAGGTGTGTTAAAAGTTCTGAGAAATACACAAAGTTACACAAACAAGACCTTTCACACAGAAGTCCATCTGTTGAAGTGTCTACAAAATCTGCTCAAGTGTCAAGATATCCTTTACTGTGAAGTGACATGAAGTGACAGTGGAGTTCCTGGACCAATTTAAAAGTACATTTTTAAAATAGAAATGATAAAGTATAAATGTGTACATGCTTGTGTTTGAACTGAAAATCTTGACATCTAGTGTTTGTTAATTAGTCATTTTCTTAATGTTAACATGGGGATGCAGTGATATCAGATAAAATGATCTATGACAAGATTAGTCCATTTCATATGCATGGTTCATGAAATATAGATCTGGAGGCATGTGTAAGTATTCGTTAACTTTAAAAAAAAAAAAAAATACTCTAATTGTATTGCCTGTCACTAGGTCACAGTATATTGATTAACAGACTATATTCCGCATGCGCTCACTGCTGCACATGCAGTAGATAGAGAGGAAATACACTTTAGACATCCAGCAGGATTAAATTACCCTCTGTCTGGCTTCCCAAAAACACTTTTCATCAATTTTTAATGCTCACGTTAGCCAGTACAAATGAGATTTCATTAAGGGATTGGAAAAATTATATTGAGGGATTTGTCTTGATTATCAGGTGATTGATGGAACTGCACAGATTAACAAACAAAACCGGTGAATATACACTAATGCACACATAAGAGAAAGGATTCACTGTTTACGATAGTATCAGGTGGGTGCAGGTTCTGAAAAGACCTGAGCAGGACAACCCTAGTAGTTCTCCCATGACTCATACTGTGTGAGTGTGTGTGCCTGTGTATTTGAGTCATGATGAATAAGGATTTTGAAAGGTCACATTTTAAGATAGAAAAATCAAGCATACATTTGACAATTGCTGAAAGATTTGGAATATGGTGTACACATTCATTTGTATAAGAACATAAAAGTATGCAAATTTAGCAGTTTTTATTAACATTAATTGGCCACAGTCTTAAAAATGATCATGTGGTACAACCTTGATTTACCCTACAAATAATGCATTTTCTTAATATGCTTTAAAATTATACAAAGTATTAAAAGAACAGATGAAAAACATGCAGGCATGAAGTTTAATTTGGGTAAGTCAGGAACTTTTGTTTTTGTCCGATAAGTGTTCGTACACTTCGGATTTTTTTTTTTTTTACCCATAAAACTGATTAAAAAATGTACAAGATCAATATCCACTTCAGCATACTTTATCAGTGCTTAATATTTCAGCCACAGAATATAGATGTTTTGTGTGTAATGTCAGTATGGTTATTGCAATTATTGGTTACACCACATGATGAGAAGAGCATGCGCAGTTCAAGAAAGATCAATAAACAATAAATTCAATACAACAAACACATTAAACCACATCTGAAATATCATAGACAAATATTTCCTAAACCACAAACTTTAAACTTTCTTTACATTTGTGTTTATATATATATATAATATGCAAGCATTTCTCTCTGTGTTTCTTTCTGTCAGTCTTTAGCAGGTCATTTGAAGGTCTTTTTTCTTCACTGATATCTAAAACAGTCATGTACAATATTGGAGAATAAATTAGATTTTAAATAGCCAATTTTAAATGCATGGTATATGACAAAACAGAAGAAAGTTAATAAGCCCTTTCTGTTTTTTATTTGTTTGTTTGTTTGTTTGTTTTTTTAAATAAGAGGTTGAGGTCCTGGTAAACATTCTTTCACTCTCAATCCTAGAAACTCAGCTGCAAAAACAGCCCTTTAATTATATACAGTTATGACTCCCATTTACATATCACCACTATCAGTACATATCACCACTATTCAGTCCATAACAGTGTAGCAGTGCAGCTAATGCTTTATCCATCCATCCATCCATCCATCTTCAACCGCTTACTCCTTTTCAGGGTCGCGGGGAACCTGGAGCCTATCCCAGGGAGCATTGGGCACAAGGCTAATACAACGTCTATTATAAAATTGGCAATAAAAATATAGATTTACATATAGAAAAATATAGATATAATTAGATTTCCACTGTTTTCCACTGATGTTTACGCAGATCCTTGGAGTGTCACCACCAATGATGTCACCTTTTGTTATTGAATTGAATTGAAAAAAAAAAATTATTTGGACGAGTTTTAAATTACAAATATGCCAAAAGAAAAATTAATTTTTTAGAGCAATTTCAAAATTGCACTAATGCTTAGATAATGGTCACCCCACATGATATTTTGACTCAACTAAGTAATGAATGATAACTAATGTATAAAAAGATAAATGTAAGGTGGGTTCATACTGTACAGATATACTAGATATGTTTTGTCTTATTATGCATTTACATTTTTTAAAAAAGGCAAAAAAAAAATCTGTTTCACAGAAATAGACTGCATCACATCATCAACCCAATTGATGGGTGACTCACTCCCCTTTTCCCCATCCTTCATCTTAAATTGTACTAAATTTAGCTGGTGCTTCCTTTTGTGTGTTCCATTATCATGAATTTTTATAAATGGGCTTTTCATGGCTTATGATTTGATGTGTTCAGGTTGGAATGGGTGGAGATCATTGAACCTCGCACACGTGAACGCATGTACGCCAACCTGCTGACGGGCGAATGTGTGTGGGATGCACCAGCTGGTGTGCACATCAAACGCAGCGGCCCAGACCAGTGGTGGGAACTGTTCGACTCCAACACCTCACGCTTCTACTATTACAATGCCTCTACCCAACGCACTGTCTGGCACCGCCCACATGGATGCGACATCATTCCCCTCGCCAAGCTCCAGACACTCAAGCAGAACACAGACACACCGCTTCCTGTTGCTTCGGTGATCAGTGGATCAGCTGACAGCAGCCCTGCTCGCAGCGCTGTCAGCACCACATCGTCACAAGAGCAGGAGGATAAAACGGCACCCAGAGAGGAAGGAGAGAGGTGAGACAGAGAGCGAGAGAGAAGAGAGAAAAGAAAACGACAGCAGACAACTCTTTAAATCCTAAAATCAAACACTCAAGAACAATAATTCAAACCGGTATACACTTTATTCGGCATATACTTTTTAAAATTGCTTTGTTTGGCTGAAATTCAGTCTGAGTAGACAGACGACAGATCTGTTATCAGTCAGGGAGTGAGACGTTTCCCAAATACTACCTGTATCTGACATTATCTGTATCTGTATGTTTAGTGCATCAAATAATTGTATCTGTATTTGGATTTAAACCCAACATGGACATGGCCCCCCACCACTCTGCCCCCCAGAAACACTGGAAAACACGGGAAAAATGGCAGCACTGTCTGTGATTTTTGAAACTGACAGATCGTCATCACTCGAGTGAATAATTGGTCAGCTATACTTTATAGTTATTATTTTTGATTGTACCTGATTTTGATTGCCCACGATATTATGTAATGAATCTAGTTGGCTCCGTTTCCTAAAATATAAGCAAACTAGTAGCCTTATTTAAAACAATGCGACTCTCACCACGTGTGTATATGTGTATATACAGTTGTGCTCAAATTTATATTGCAGAATTTGCAAAATTTTCATAATTTAAAGAAAAATTAAGAGGGATCATAAAAACAGCATTTTGTTGTTTATTTAGTCCAGCCCTGAATAAACTATTTCACATAACATATATTTACATATAGTCTACGAGATGCAGTACTAACTGAATTTATACAAAATGAACCATTTCAAAAGTTTACATACCCTTGATTATTAATACTGTGTGTGTCGTTACCTGGATGATCAACGATTGTGTTTATGTTTTGTGATAGTTCTTCATGAGCCCCTTGTTTGTCCTGAGCAGTTAAACTGCCCACTGTTCTTCAGAAAAATCCTCCAGGTCCTGCACATTCTTTGCTTTTCCAACATCATCTGCATATTTGACTCCTTTCCAACAGCGACTATATGATGTTCAGATCCATCTTTTCACACTGAGGACGACTGAGGGACTCGTATACGACTATTACATAAGGTGCAAACATTCACTGATGCACAAGAAGGTAGCATAATACATTAAGAGTCGGGTGGGGGGGGGATGGGGGATAAACTTGTGAACAAGATGATGGGTGTAAATTATTATTTTGTGTATATAGGGACTCATGAGCAGCAATCACAAAACATAACAACAGTTGTTGATCATCCAGGTAACAACACATGGTATTAAGAATCAAGGGTATGTAAACTTTTGACAACAATACCCATCTAATAATATTTGATCAGATTTATGTCAGTTTCTGGAGTTGTTTAAGAAGCATTTCATTATAATGCACACATTATTTTCTGATAATATTTTTATTGATGATGGAAGATGATTATTTAAAAATGACGAAAAAACGGGCATGATGTAGAAGTTTAAAATAATTAAATCATTATTTTCGTGGAGAAACCAACAGAGATATGCAGCTCTGTGCACAGCATAACTTGAGGGTTGCCAGTTTCTGCATATATTATCCATGTATTGCAGAATCATACTGCAAATCAGAATTGTTAACTTGTTCCTATGAAGAAACTGATATAAAGTAGAAAAATGCATCTTATGCCTGAGCAAATGTTTTTGTGTGATTATTTGGGTGGGAATTTTGCTGACACCAAAAAGACTTGACAGTAGCCCAAAATGTTCAGACATAAGAAACAGTAGATACATTAAAAAGATTATTAGATGGCTATTGTTGACTATGAAAAATAACTTCTTTTTCCAGTGTTAAAACAAAAACCTTCCCATACAGGCCATGCCCATATCCAGTTTAAATCCAAATGAAAACATATTTTGAGTAGTAAATACATACAGTGCCCTCCACTGTTATTGGCACTCTTGGTAAATATGAGCAAAGAACGCTGTGAACAATTGTCTTTATTTTATAACCTTTTGATCTTTTGTTTAAAAAATTCACAAAAATACTCGGCTCTCATGGATATCAAACAATTGCACACAAAACACGGGTTTATTTTAAAAAAGCTTTGTTAAATATAGATGTGCAACAATTACTGACACTGTTATGGCCCAGTCTAGGTTAGGCCGCACAGAGTAACCAGCTCGGGATTCAAATGGAATTTGACCTTTAAAAATGAGGGAGCCAGGAATAACAACACAACAAGGCTGTTCAAAACAAAATTGTGGTGTATTGTAAAACACAGAATTATATACATACAACTCTACAAAGAACCAAACCAGGCATAACTTCAGGGTGGGCCAAAGCCAAAATAAACTAAAGGATTCTATGGTAGCTAGCTTACCTAAAAATTAAATAACAAAGAGAATACAAATACTTCCCTAACTGCCTAAGCCAAAAACAGAGACAAAAGGACCCTCTCCCAAAAGAAATGGCAGCCACACCCCTACCGCCAGTGAACCAAGCAAACGTGTATTCATTAGTGAAGAGTATACACAACCAGATACAGGAACAACCAAAATCACAGTCAACCCCCCAGGCAAGAGTCAAAACCCAGAACAGCAGTCAGAATATAGAACTGTGAATATCGAATATAGAATTGTGAATATAGAATATATCTTCTTCCTCTTCAGATATGGCCGCCCCTCAGTGATGTCATCCTGGGAGGCGGGAGCAAGGCATTCTAGGGCAGGCTGGAAACTCTGGGTGGGAGTCCGGACCTGCACACAAAATATGGCACAGCACACAAAAAAAACTTCCCATCCCAAAGCTAGCGGGTTGTAACAACACCCTTTTAGTCAATACTTTGTGCTACCTCCCTTCGCCAAGATAACAGCTCTGAGTCTTCTCCTATAATGCCTGATGAGGTTGGAGAATACATGGCAAGGGATCTGAGACCATTCCTCCATACAGAATCTCTCCAGATCCTTCACATTTCAAGGTCCACGCTGGTGGACTCTCCTCTTCAGTTCACCCCACAGGTTTTCTATGGGTTTCAAGTCAGGGGACTGGGATGGTCATGGCAGGACCTTGATTTTGTGGTCAGTAAACCATTTTTGTGTTGATTTTGATGTATGTTTTGGATCATTGTCCTGCTGGAAGATCTAACCACGGCCCATTTTAAGCTTTCTGGCAGAGGCAGTCAGGTTTTCAGGAATCCATGATGCCATGTATCCTAACAAAATGTCCAGGTCCTCTGGCAGAAAACCAGACCCAAAACATTAAAGATCCACCTCCATATTTAACCGTGGGCATGAGGTACTTTTCCATATGGCTACCTCTCTGTGTGCACCAAAACCACCTCTGGTGTTTATTACCAAAAAGCTCTATTTTGGTTTCATCTGACCATAGAACCCGATCCCATTTGAAGTTCCAGTAGTGTCTGGCAAACTGAAGACGCTTGAGTTTGTTTTTGGACAAGAGTAGAGACTTTTTTCTTGAAATTTGTGTTGATGTAGGTGACTTCAAATTGTAGTTTTGGAGACCTTCTGACCCCAAGACACAATTAACTTCTATACAGCTGTGATCCTTGGAGATTTTTTGGCACTCGAACCGTCCTCTTCACAGTGTGTTGAGACAATATAGACCCACGTCCAATTCCAGGTTGATACATAACATTTTAATTATTGCCCTGATGGTGGAAATGGGCATTTTCAATGCTTGTGCAATTTTCTTATAGCCACTTCCACAGCTCAACAACCTTTTGCTGCACATCACAGCTATATTCCTTGGTCTTACCCATTGTTATGAATGACTATGGGAATTTGGCCTATGTGTTACCTCATATTTATACCCCTGTGAAACAGCAACTCATGGTTGAACAATTTTCTGTTCCTTGACACCCAGGTGTACTAATTTTTTTTAAAAAAATATCAATGGGAATATACTTCAAATACATTTTTCTCATTTGAATCCATAGGGGTGCCAATAATTGTCGCAAACCTATATTTAACAAAGATTATTTTTTGATAAACCTGTCTTGTGTTCGCAGTTGTTTGATATCCATGACAGCGGAGTATTTTTTGTGAAGTTTTTGAACAAAAGATCAAGAGGTTCAACAATAAAGACAATTTTTCACAGCCTTCTTTACCAAGGGTGCCAATATTAGTGGAGGGCACTGTACAGATACAAATATGCTACACGTAGTCTGCAATTTAGTTGGTGGATTTGAAATTTTATTTGCTTCAATGCTTTTATAAAGATTCAGGAAACAGGAGGGGGTTGCCGATTGTGGGCGACAGAATAGCGCGAGACTGAGGGAGAAAGAATGTGTAAATTGATTAGCAGCTCAGATACCATGAATTATTTATGACCAGAGTGTAACACTGGTCCCTTTCTAGGAGGTTCTTTCTTGAGGAAAAAAATGTAATTAGAAAGAGAGGGAGCGTGCATGAGAGATGAGCTGCCCAACTTCTAAATGAAGCACACACACACACACACACACACACACACACTGACACAGTCTTGGCTGTGTCAGCAGGTCTGGTCATGGGGAGTTCTCAGGCTGTAAGAAAGTGTTGAATTGATTTTAGACTACTGTTTCACTGCTTTACTTTAATACCAAGAGGCAAAGGCTTGTTCTATACACTTTAATCCCTGGCAAGAACTCTTGGATTTGTATAGACAATGGCCCTGATTTATCAAAGTTGTATATGGTAAAATTAACATACACAAATTTCCAAGAACAGTCTGGTCAGAGTGTGTGTAAACTTGAAAGTAACATTTGAACGACCTGAAAAATGCTTAATTTGTAATTAAATGATTAAAATCAGTACCAATAATTACAGCAAGACAAGTAGAGCTAATATAAGTAATAACAGTAAAAATGAAACAACATTAATAATCACAATTGCACAATTGTCCTAAAATAGCTATAGATATCGGGTTTTGTTTCAGTCATGTCATTTGTAATTGGTGATGTGTAAACGTCTCAGCTGTACAGCTTTATAAGCTTGTCAGTTCTACAGTTGAGAAATCGGTGCATTCAAGTACAAGAGCCACCATGAAGCTCTGACCTGGATGCGTGGTTTTATTTGACAAGCAGGCAGCTCAGAGAAATGCATCACACACAAATGATTACCTCAATTCATATCAACCCAGAAAAAGCCAGACATGGTTTTATTCCGTTTAATCCAATCCATTTCTTTCAGCATTTTATTTACCTTATATAAGGGATTTGCTTTTTTTTTTTTTCTTTGTAAGTAGTTAGAAATGAAGCTTCAGCTTAATTTGGCTTATTCAGGTATGAAAATGAATAATAACATAGCCATAAACAGTGCTTTCTAAACGTACCATTTTCTTTACAAGTACTTTTAATTTTATAACTTATACAAAAAATAAACAGTACAATTTATTGTCTATATTCATCTACACGATCCCATTAATTTCAGTAAAAACGAAGTATTGCAAAGGACAAACATTCTGAACCATCCCTTCCTCTGTTGAAAGTGTGTTAACACTTCAGTTGGTTTCATTTCTCAAGCTTTTTTGTTGCGTCTGAAAAGAACATCATTATTTGCACCAACCTCGGGTTCATTAAAATGTATTTTTCCCCACTTGCTCAGATCTAGGATAACTGTAGCTGAATTATTTTCATTGACTTAATATCAATACACTTGTATAAGTTACTGTGTTTTGTGTAAATTAGATGTATATGAGGGTGAATTGGGGTGTGCTAGGACAGTTTATAAATCAGACCCAGATGAAATCATGCTAAAAGCAACGTAACACAAATCTTTGATTAAAGTAAGCTTATAAATCTAGAACATAATATCATTGTTACACTATATGGCCAGAAGATTGTGGACACCTGACCAATCACACCCATATGTGCTTGTTGAACGACCCATTCCGGATTTACTGTTATAATAACCCCCACTCTTCTGGGAAGGCTTTCCACTAGATTTTGGCATGTGGCTGTGGGGATCTGTGCTCATTGAGCCATAAGAGCGTTAGTGAGATCAGACACTGATGTCAGGCGAGGGGGTGTACTCGGCGTTCCAGCTCACCCCAAAGGTATTCAGTGGGGTTGAGGTCAGGGCTCTGTGCAGGACACGCGAGTTCTTCTTCACCAAACCGTGTCGCTGTGTGTACAGGCGTATTGTCCGGCTGGAACATGTTTGGTTCTTCCTCTTAGTTCCAGTGAAGAGAACTTGTAATGCTTCAACATACAAAAACATCGTAGTCAATTGTGTGCGTCTGACTTTGTGGCAACGTATGGGTGTGATGTTCAGGTGTCCACATACTTTTCAGCATATATTGTGTCATAAGTAAATGATGTAATTGTGAAAATGTCTTTGTCTCTCCTTATTGAACAGTTTCAGATGGGGGACGACAAGTAAGGACAGGATGTTGATTAAAGTATCCGACAGGGAGCCCAGTTTCCTGTCACAGGGTAACGGATACTCCAGCTCTTCCCCACGCTCCAGACGCTCATCTAGTAACACCCTGCCTGAGGCAGAAACCACACCCCATGCTTTGCCTGACCGTCGGCAATCACAGTCTCCCTTTTTGAAGAGAGCCGACTTTGGCGGAACTCAACGGCGTTGTTCCGGTGACTCTCAGCCTCCTTCGCCACGCTATGCTTATGAACCCCCACTCTATGAGGAGCCTCCTTCTGAGTATCAGTCCCCACCCATTTATGAAGAACCACCCACTGATATGCATTGTGACCCTGGCCTTTATGCCTCCGATAGGTCGCCAGCACGCAAGCCTGGCATTTACCATTCTCCTAAACAAAGCCCATCCCCTTATGGTCAGCTGGTGTTGACTAGACAAAGAGGCTCCACTCCTGAGAAGATCTCCAACCAGGCAGAGCGGGACTACAGTTTTCGTGGGCGGGATTATAGTTCTGCAGGGCGGGACTATAGCTCTGGTGGACAGGACTACAGCTCTGGTGGGCGTGATTATAGCTCTGGTGGACAGGACTACAGCTCTGGTGGGCGTGATTATAGCTCTGGTGGGCGGGAGTACAGCGCAGCAGGGCGGGAATATGTCAAGCAGCTTGTGTATGTAGAACAGTCTGGCTCCTCTCCCAGGTTCCGGACAACAGATCGATTTTTAAGCTATGGAAAGGCTGCACAGGGTGGTCTACCTGCTGGAATGTGTTATGGTGGCTCTTTTACACTACAGCACAGCCACGATGGTGGTGGCGCTAATCGAAAACGTAAAAATCGCAAGCCCTCGTTGCCTGGAGGGGAGGGAGAGAGTATTGGGGTGGGAGTAGGAGCAGTACTCACACAAGCACGACTCGCCTGGGAAGCCCAGCAGCTCATGCAACAGCGAGGAGGTGGTGCCTTGGGAGGTGGTACTAAGGACGGTTATGAAAGCGATGGCGCGACACCTTTGCCACTGCCAGGGCCTGTGGTGCGGGCATTCAGCGAAGATGAAGCTCTAGCCCAGCAGGATGGCCACTGGAAACGTACTACATTAGACAGACTTGCATTTCCTCAAACGCTGTTAGAGAAGAGTCTGTCTGTACAAACCAACCTGGCATCACCAGAGCCTTACCTGCATCCTTCACAGGTATAACACAGAAAAACTGCACATAAGCAAATTTCAATTCATATTCTTATCCCAATAATCATTTGTTCTCCGCAAATACATTTACATTACACATGTACATCATGCTATCCATTACTAGGGATGCTTTCTTTTCTATTTTTTAATTATTCAAACGTTAAAGAACGACTAGTATTTTTAGTGCACATTTTTAGCTATATGACAAATATCCAATAAACGCACACACAAAATACACACTCTATAGACCAGACCCTAGACTGGAAGAGGTGTGGAAAATCAGAGGCTCATTTCAAGGCACTGTTTGTCGTGCCAGGCATTCATTAGTGTCTTTTCATTTTAGAGCTTTTATCTGACGTTCCAGCGTTCCCAGCATTTTTCGCTCTTTCTCACACACACACACAAACACGCACACAGAATCCTGTCTATGGTCAGTGCTAGGGTCCTGCAGTAGTAATCATATCATCTTTAGATACTGAATTAGAAGGTCAATCTGACCACATTCATATAATTTTTTCTACATGAACTTTCAGAAAGTTTGTTTCTAGTTCTAATTCTTGTAAATCAGGAATGTTGTATAGTTCGAATATACTACATCCACACACACTCAGCTCCTGTGGTATAAACACTTCAGTTTCTACAGTCTTGACTGCGGTGAGCTGCTATAAGGATTTACTTCAGACGTTGACATTAGCTCGTCTTCTCTCTTAGAAACTTGCACGTATTCACATATACGTACATTTAGAGTGTCCACAATATCGTACTGTACTATTTGTGCATTGTCTGTCCATGCATTCATGCTTAATGCTCTAATCAAATCTTGATTCGTTCGGTGGTTGTGAAAACAAGACGGAGAGCTAGCAGGAGGAAAAACAAATGAGATGGCATACCCTCGTGGGCCTGAAATTGCTTATTAAACAAATAAATCAACGGAGAACATTTTGCTAGAGCATTGATCAAGAGTTGCACATCATTCATTTACATTTATTATGTTCATTAGGCTACGTTTGTAGTATGTTTATATATATATATATATATAAAAAAAAAAAAAGTCTACACATCCCAGTTAAAATGGCAGGTTTTTGTGATGTAAAAGAAATGAAACTAAGTTAAATCATGTTAGAACCTATTTGTAATGTATTGTATATTTATTTTTTGGTTACCACTTGCGCCAATTAAAAAAAAAATTACACATAGGTCCATAGAGGACAAAAATGTCCATGTCCAAAAACTGTCATAAAAATATTATATATATTAATATTTTTTTTCCACTTTCACTGATGTCGATTTGTTTTTACCAGCATCAGTTCTAATCATAATTACCAAACCTCAGAATTGTAACCCTTTAAATGCTGGTTTGTTTACATAATGCCACAGATGTTTGTTTTTTTTTATGAAAAAAAGAAATGGTAATTATTTTCCATATACTAAATGCTAATCAAAGAAAACAATTCTGGATATGTCAATGATTAACAACAATGTTAATTTTGATGCATTCATATTTTTATGTAGAGTCAGATTTAAAATAATAAATAAATAAATAAATAAATAAATAAATAAAAACATACCACTCAGGTCCATAAAGGACAAAAATGTCCATGTCAAAAAAACTGTCATAGAAATATTATATATTACTGTTTTTTTCTACTTTCACTGGCATCAGTTCTGATCATAATTACCAAACATTCGTTTTCAGAATTTTAACCCTTTAAACACCGGTTTCTTTATATAATGCAAAAAATCTTCAAAGCTCAGTAACCTTCTTTGTTTCGTATACATGGGGTGGGATTTGTGATTTCCAGCACAGTATAATTTCTTTCAAATTGTTCACACACACCCAGCATTTTCAGTACACACATACAAACCATCAACCCACCCACACAGTTATAGCTGCATCATTTATTCAGCTGGTCTGCAGCGCTCTATAATACAGCAGAATCAGAAAAAAAAAAGCATGTATGCTGCCCATGGGGCTAAACCTGAGAAAATAATACAAATTTCAGAATATTTTTTAAAAAATGTTTTGAAACCTATTTAAAAATCCTATTAACACAGAATGCATGATTTTATGCTTAAACGTCACGGGGATTAAATATTGCAGTTTGAATGGGTTTCAATGGGGACATTTTTGTCCTTGAGGTCCTGAGTGTAACTATTTTGTGTAGCTAGTTTAAAATAGATTTATGAAAGCAAATGAGGGTGAAATATTAAAATTCCAGTAAAAATACACACCTTTTGCAAAAGTTATGCTGTTTGCATTAACATAGACAAAATAATTTTTTTTAAAAATGAAAAAGACAAAGATGTCCATAAGGACGCACAAGGGATAAAAAAGGCTTCCGTCTTGTCACCCTATCCCATAGCCCATAGATATGAAGAATTCGGGAGATTGTTGTCACATGTAGGGAGTAGTACTTGCCAGAAATAGCTGCAGTTCTTTTAATGTTGCTGAAGACCTCTTGACAGCCTCCCTGACCAGTTTTCTCCTGATCTTCTCATCAATTTTAGAGGGGTGTTCTGTGCTTACTTGTTGATTATTGTCTTTACAGTGTTCCATAGTATATCAAATGCCTTGGAAAAAAGATTTGTTGTAACCCTCTCTTGATTGATATTTTTCAACAATGAGATCCCGTAGCTGCTTTGTAAACTCCTATAATCCTGTAGGAACAGCTTTATTTGCGGTTAATCAATCACTTGAATTGATGGCAGATGTATACTGATTAATATTTAACATGAGTTTGAATGTGATTGGTTGATTCTGAACACTGCCACATTCCTAATATAAAAGAGTGTGCACTCTTATGCAAGCTGGGTATTGGAGGTTTTTGTTTTTCCCCCAAAAAAACATTTCTGGGTGTTTGTCACTTCATATTTATATGTTGCAATTTCAAAATAATTATGAAAATGATTTAACTAAGCTTTAACCTAGTTAAAAAAAAAATACATCACAAAAACCTGCCATTTGAACAGATGTGTGTAGACTTTTTTTTAGCAACTGTATTTCATATATTATGGGGAGACCATAGTAATGTGTATTCGAAGGAATTTAAAAGAATGTTGATTAATAAGCATGGTTCAACCAGGGACTTTTTCACTGTCATGGGATCAATAGTGTAGTGTAATGTAAAGAGTTCCCATACTTTAGACGACTTTGGTTGTTTTGTTGTCTCCGTGGTGACTTGACATTTCCATCAAATGCATTTTTAGTCTCAGAGAAGTGATGTAGCATGGCACAGCGTGCTTAATAACATAGTCCAACTAATCGCTAATGAAATTCGTTGCTACCTACTTTTATTATTGAATTAAAATTTTTATTATTGAAGCTGGGGCACACAGTGGTTTAGTGGTTAGTGCATTCGCCTCACACCCCCAGGGTCGGGGTTTTGATTCCCACCGTGGCCCTGTGTGTGCGGAGTTTGCATGTTCTCCCCGTGCTGCGGGGGTTGCCTCCGGGTACTCCGGTTTCCTCCCCCAGTCCAAAGACATGCATGGTAGGCTGATTGGCATGTCCAAAGTGTCTGTAGTGTATGAATGGGTGTGTGAGTGTGTATGTGATTGTGCCCTGCGATGGATTGGCACCCTGTCCAGGGTGTACCCCGCCCTGTGCGCCATGCTCCCTGGGATAAGCTCCAGGTTTCCCCGTGACCCTGAAAGATAAGCAGTATAGAAAATGGATTTGTGGATGGATTATTGAAGCCTAAATGAATTATATTCCTACATACCTGAACTCATTTTTAACCAAAATATCAGATTGTAATAATGAATGTCCAGGAAAAGGAATAGTTCTAAACGCAGTGTTTATTAAGGAGCAAACAGACATATCAGAGGTTAGGCTGACTCAGATGATAATTATTTATTAAACGTTGGTCTAGCAGCAGGAGGAACCATGTAAGAGATGACAACATTAACCACAATATAAACATAATAGTTCTGTTGACGATAGTAAAAAACATCCTCACTGTAGCACCAGAACATCCTTGCTATATCTAGGGACATATTGTGGAAAAAACTTCTGTAATGAATTCCCAGAAACAGGGATAGATCCAGAGTTTATTAAGGAGTAGACAGATATATCAGAGGTTAGTCTGACTCAGATTCTAGTCATTTCCAGATAAAAAAAAGGGGTTGAAAAATCCAAGGCCAGGAAAGGAATAAAAAGGGCAAAGCAAGTTCACAACAATATCTCAGATGAAAAAAAAATGACTCAGAAACTGTGGAAAGACTTCACAAAGACACATATCACACAAGCTGTTTAAACAGAGTGAGCAGTCAAGCTAGGTTTACGTGGTTTTGCATACTGCTCAGAAGTCCAGTGATGGTGCACTCTGGTGGCCGCTGGTGAAAGTACAAAGGGTGGCTGTTACACGTAGAACCTTAAAAATATCAGGTTCATGAATGGTATATTCGCAAAATTCAAAAGAATTCAGGAAGCAAAACAGTTGGGGGTGCTATTAAGAGATATTCCTGCTTTATATGTTGTTTTGAAATGTACAGTTCTGTGTAGTCTACAGTATGTCTGCTATTATTTGCTGCCATCAGGAATTATTGCAAAAAAAAAATATGCTAAAGCATTCACAATGAAGCGTCTGCCATTATTTAACAGATAGAGCTGTATGCAGAGGAATATCATTGTTTCATAGACTTTCAATCTGAAGGCGAGGGATGAATTGTTGCTCCAGAATGCTTTTTTATGACTTATTTTAAAAACTCAGGCTTTGACCTGCTTCAGCCCTGAGGCTGCCTCTTGTTGAGCTCTGTCTCCACCGCCTCCTCTGTCTCTTTCTCTCGCTCTCTCTTCTGCGTCTTGCTGCAGATTGAGGTTCAGACACACCTTGCATTGCATTTCTTTATAATGCTGTTTATAACTGCGTCATCTCTCTCTCTCTTTCTCTCTCTCTCAGTCGGAAGATCTTGGTGCATGCTCACAGTTTGAGGCGAGTCGGAACGCTCGGAATATGATGCCCAGTGCCAGTTGTGGTGTGTTTCCAGAATTCTCCCTGCGAAAGCCCTCTTCTGAGACTGACATTGAGAACTGGGCATCTAAGCATTTCAGCAAACACACACAGGTACTTGCCCTCCATACATGTGATTATATTATATATTACAGCAGTCAATGCAGATAATGTAGTTCTTCGGGACAGAGGGTGTGCCTGAGATAAAAAAAAAAATCATAATAATAAAAGCTGAAAGGTTGCATAAGGATTTTTCTTATTTGGACGAATTGGAAGGTAGCATTGTATGTAAAGCCACCAGCATGATATCGCTGACTGAGTACCAACTGTTATTTAAATGCTGCCCAAAAGGTACAAACAACATTACCATACCATTGGCATGTGCCTAATATCTATACACTAATCTTATCCTATCTCCATCTGTCAGGGTCTGTTCAGGAGAAAGGTGTCTATTGCAAACATGCTGGCCTGGAGCAGCGAGCCTATCAAAAAGCCCATGATCCACACAATGGACCGTACAGTCAAGCGTGAGGCCGTGGAGCTCTTCAAGCACATCCAGACCTACATGGGGGACAGGAGGGGCAAAGGTGAGCCTCTGGTTGTGGCTCTGGAGATTGCAGTGCGTGGCTGGAGCAACCAAGGCCTCCGTGATGAGCTTTACATTCAGCTGTGCCGACAGACCACCGAGAACTTCCGTTATGACAGCTTACAGAGGGGCTGGGAGCTCATGGCCATCTGTCTGGCCTTCTTTCCTCCTACACCGCGCTTCCACAACTACCTGGAAGGTTACATTTACAGGCACATTGACCCACTGAACGACACCAAAGGTAGGACCCAGACACATACTTATGCACACTTAATAAAGATGTTGATCAAAATATTTTGATTTTGCAGAAAAAGCCATAACGTCTCATTTTTTGCCATAATAACCAGTATTGGTGTGTATGCATGTATCTATAGGAGTGGCTGTCAGCAGCTATGCGAAGTATTGTTACCGCAAATTACAGAAAGCTGCGTTGACTGGAGCGAAAAAGGTTGGTGCCTACAATTCTTTCTACTTTTTCCTTTGCAGTTGTATTTATTTATTTATCTTTAGCATGTTTCTTTACCTTCAGTATTGCTTGAGAGTTAAAGGCCCCATAAAATAGCATCATAGCTATGATTTGATTCCATTTGTTGATGTTTTTATGAATCAGCAGAAAATGTTTGATCGTTTTCCTGGAAGTATTGATCTGTAAAAATTAAAAGGAGAATGTCTCCAAAATGATTTTTTTTTCCAGATCCTATCGTACTGGTGTCCTAAGGGACAGGGAGAAAAAGCTCCGAAACAGCAATTTTTATTTCATGTATTGTGTGCCTCATTTGTGGTCCATCATTTTGGTTCATATATACATATACACTATATGACTAAAAGTATGTGGAGACCTGATCATGACCCCCATATGTGCTTGTTGAACATCCCATTCCAAAGGCATTAATATGGAGCTGGCCCCACATTTACTGTTATAATAACCTCCACTTTCCTGGGAAGGCTTTCCACTAGATTTTGGAGCGTGGCTGTGAGGATTTGTGTTCATTCAGCCACAAGAGCATTAGTGAGGTCAGGTGAGTGGGGTTGAGATCAGGGCTCTCGAGTTCTTCCACTCGAACTTTGGCAAACCATGTCATTGGGTAGGCTTTCACACATTTATTTAGACAGGTATAAAGACCATTTTCATGACAAGGCCGAAACAGAACTCCGACGACACACCCATAGTTCTCCATCTGAAGAACTTTCTGCAAATAAAATTCATCTACTGTTTAGATCTTGTCTCCAGATGTATCTTCCCCCTTCCTTTTTGCTTTTGACTGAAGCATTATTCTTGTTTAAAAGAAAACAGTGTCCATTGGGGTGAGGTCAGGGCTCTGTGCAGGCCACTCGAGTTCCTCCACTCCAACCTTTGCAAACCATGTCTTCATGCACAAGAGCATTGTCATACTGGAACAGGTTTGGGATGCTTAGTTCCAGTGAAGGGAACTCGTAATGCTAAAGCATACATATACATTCTAGACATTCATGTGCCTCCAAATTGTGGCAAAATGGGGGTCATGGTCAGACGTCCATATACCTTTGGACATACAGTGTATATGTATATAGGGTGTATGTAGATTTATATACATCCTATACATGCATATGAGTGTATGTGTGTATCTAGGCCTGAGTGTGCGTGAGAAGTTTAATTGCCTTGTGTATTTATGCCAGCTGCCCACATGAAATGCCAGTATGTGTTCTCAGGAGGCATTGCTAAGAAGTCCTCTTTCTCTATCTATCTATCTATCTATCTATCTATCCATCCATCCACTGCAGGGTTTGAAAAAGCCTTGTATCGAGGAGGTAGCTTATGCTCGGAATGCCATCTTTAACCCCTCTATGTTTGGCTCTTCCCTGGAAGAAGTGATGGCAATGCAGAAGGAGCGCTACCCTGACCGACAGCTGCCGTGGGTACAGACCCGTCTGTCAGAGGAAGTATTAGGCTTAAACGGAGACCAAACTGAAGGTATCTTCAGGTGAGATGTGAAGATCATCATACATACCATACAAAACCGTCATACATAATCTAAAAACAACGTGGCACTAACTGGTCACGGAATGAACGGATTCCATGGGTGACTGTGGCTCAGGTGGTAGAGCGGGATGTCCATTAATCGTAGGGTTGGCGGTTCAATTCACGGCCCACGTGACTCCACATACCGAAGTGTCCTTGGGCAAGACACTGAACCCCAAGTTGCTCCCCATGGCAAGTTAGCGCCTTGCATGACAGCTCTGCTACCACTGGTGTGTGAGTGTGTGTGAATGCTTGAATGAGACATAGTGTAAAGCGCTTTGGAACCGCTAAGGTTAAAAAAAGAGCTATATAAGTGCAGACCATTTACCAATGAATGAATGAACAAACAATCTGTACATTCCTTTTGTACTATGAAGCATTTTATGATTTAAGCTAGTTTTTATTACCAACACAACATTACAAAACTAATCATCACTCGGCATCACTTGGGTATGGAAAGAATTCTGTATGGCAAAGATACATCGAAAATATTGCAAACATAAAATATACACAATAAAAAAAAACTTCAATCAATCAAATCAATACTTGGCATGGCCACTACACGCTTTTAAATTCTCTTTGGTACACTGTTGTTCAGTTTTATAAGGAAATTACTTGGCAGGTTCTTCCAGCTGGAAGTCAACATGCCAAAGATATTCTGCAAGCTTGTTTTTCTTGTTTTTATCTTGTTGTATGTTAGTCTTTAATTTCTTTAAAGGCTCATGTCACATAATAAATGTAAAGGATGCTAGGACGGATGAAAATGCAGATAAGAGTTTAATGAAAGAGAGACAGGCAGACAAATCCAAAACACAAGACAATAGCAAGGTCAAGAAACAGACAAAGAGTCAGGTGATTGGCAAACAGGCATAAACTGGGCAAGGCTAGAATCGAGAATGAGAACAAGAACCATGAAACAAAACAAGGAACAGGGTATAATTCCTTGGTAAAATAATAACAGTAATACTTCGCAAAGACATTGTTAGAAAACGATCTCTTTATACTGTGGAATGAGTGTGTGAGATTGGATGCAGGTGTGAGTGATTAGAATGAATAAGTGTTCTGGGAATTGCAGTCCATGGCGGCCATGTTTGTAGGTTGCAGTGCAGGATGGGAAACGTAGTCGCTGGTTTGCCGTGATATGACAGCTCACTGCAATATGTCATTTATAATTGCTTGTTTCTCTTGCACACTAATACAGAAGGAATAAAATATAGCTGATAGTCTCTGGATCCACCGCAACCCTGAGCAAGCTAAAGTTTTACTCAAGATGGATGAATGAATGAACGAATGAATGAAAATATATAGCATTGTATCTAGGACAAAAAGTGTTACAAATGCTACAAGGCTTGTGTTACGAAGTGTTTGTGAATCTGTCTGGCAGGGTGCCTGGAGATATAGACGAGGTAAATGCACTGAAGTTGCAAGTGGACCAGTGGAAAATACCAACCGGCTTGGAGGACCCACACATTCCAGGTATATTCTGATATATTCTCAAATGTTAAGTGAGAAATCAACAGGTTATCGTTAAAGCTAAATAATAATAATAATAATAATAATTAAAAATAACGCACCAAGTGAAATGATAGTTATTCATTGTTTTTATATTGCTATTATACAGCAGCATCCATCATAGAAGGAAAATAACTGTCTGTCTATTTAAACACAAATTTAAGTACAAAAACCTACTCTTATATACACAGATCATCCACAGAGTTTGGCACATACACACACACACACACAGACACAGACACAGACATGCACACACACACGCACACTTCTCTTTTTAATATGAACACACACAGACAGGCACACACACATAGAAACACACACGCTTTTAGCCTTGGGCAATTGCAGTGCTCCATTTCCCACAGAATATAAATAGCCCAATCTCCAAGTGCATTATAGGAAGAGAAGAAACAAACCCTCTCTACGTCTACAGAACATGAAGAAAGTAAAGCTTAGGCTTAAACGGAGTTGAATTTTCTAGTCATGTTTTGCTAGTTTATTTGAATGTACATATATAATATATACAGTCTATGTTGTGTTTTTGATACTACGCTAGGCAGTTCTTCTTTGGGTTTGCTGCGCAACCGTAACAATGACAGTTTATTGGACAATGAACTGGCCAACCAAATACTAACCCAGAGTTCATCTCTAGAGTGGCCAAACAGTGCTTATTCCTGAGTTTACATACAACTCAATACACTACAATCTATATATTTTTTTTTCATAGTTATTTATTTCTTATTGGAGATGAACGTATCACACAGCAGCATGCCACAAAGAATAAATAGCAATAGCAAAGATTGTAACAACTCCGTCAGTACAATTGGTTTGATAATATTCAGATGCACATTTCATTGAACCACGACTAACAGGTGCGCTACGCAAGATTTCACAACACGCTCTCAGACTAATGATAAGAAAGGTAAGAAAGAAGCCAGCAGTCACTCAAAAAGAGTTGCAGGATGACCTGAAAGCAGCAGAATCAACAATTATTCGGTCAGATGAAACAAAAGAAGAACTCTTTAGCAATAATTCAGCTCGTCATTTTATGAGTAAGTAGGGTTGTGCGTAAGAACACCATACCCACAGTGAAGCACGGTGGTGGTAGTATCATGATACGGAACTGCTTCTCTGCAAACTGTACTGGGGCATTAAGCATCAACAAATGAAATGTGAATAGAGGAATGTATTAGAGGAGAATTTAATCTCATCAGCCAAGAAGCTGAATCTGGGGAGAAGATGGATGTTTCAAGAAGACAACAGCCCCAAAAATACAGACAAAATAGCTCAAGAAAGGGCTTGCATGGCCTAACCAATCTCCATCAGAATGACCCTTGCAAGCTTGGAGAATTGTGGTGTCCAAATACTTATATCCCCTCACTGTCTGTATAGTAACATTACCTTACATAGTATCACTTCTGACTTTTTTTAATTCAATTAAGTAACATTATCTTACATAGTATCACTTCTGACTTTTTTTAATTCAATGAACAAACTTAATTGTTAACAAAAAAAAATTGTCTTTCCTCTATCTTTCTCATTAGCATCATTGTTGAAGCTGTGGTACAGGGAATTGGAGGATCCAGTAATTCCTCATGAGTACTATGAAGAATGCATCTCTAACTATGACAGTCCTGAAGCTGCTGTCAGTGTCATCCATAACCTTCCTCACATCAACAAACTGGTGCTCTGCTACCTCATCCGTTTCTTACAGGTCAGTCTTTCTTTTAGTTCAATTATTTAAAAATAACTGTACTGCTGCTGTAAGTAAAATCTGTATTGCACTAAAAGGACACCATTTTAAAAGGAAATCCATTTGGCCTACTATGCCTATAAATATAACTGACCTTATAGCTTTCTTTTCTGCCAGAAATCTCGGATGTATGCAATTACAAATGTCGAGTATAAACTACTACTGCCATTAAATGAAAAAGATTGACTATCAGTATTCATGGCATTCACAGCAGCAAGTTTAGTTACTGTTACATTTTATATAGTGCTTTTCTGAACACTCAAAGTGCTTTACATTGTATGGGGGGAAATCTCTTCAACCACCACCAGTGTGTAGCATCCACCTGGATGATGCAGCCATAGTGCGCCAGAACGCTCACCACACACCAGCTATTGGTGGAGAGGAGAGTGTGATGTAGCCAATTCACGCATGGAGATTATTAGGAGCTCATGATAGATAAGGGCCAGTGGGGGAAATTCACCAGGACACTGGGGTATACTCCTACTCTTAAGGAGAAGTGTCCTGGGATTTTTAATGACCACAGAGAGTCAGGACCTCAGTTTAACCTCATCCAAATGACCGTGCTGTGTTTACACTATAGTGACAGGGATATTAGGCCTCACACAGACCACATGGTGAGCACCCCCTGCTGGCTCACTAATATCACTTCCAGCATCAACCTTAGCTTTCCCCAGGAGGTCTCTCATCCACGTACTGGCCACACTTAACCCTGTTTAGCTTCAGTGGGACACCAGGCAAGAACTGCAGGTTGACGTGAGTCTGGTGAGTATATTCTTGAAAGTTTTAAAAGAAAAGTATTAAAAGAAGATTTTAGTGGACCTGACGTTGACATGAGGAGGCCATGCAAAACTCCACACTGACAGTTTATCGTTAGGGACAATAGTTTGTTTTTTTTTTTGTTTTTTTTTACCACTCATGCTCATTCCCAAAGAAATTCTGACCACCCCTAACGTTTAACCAATCCTTTGGATCACAACTAATCGTCCCTGGACAGATGCGCCATGCAAGATTTCACAGCGCTCTCAAACTAATGATAAAGAAGGTAACAGAGAAGCCAAAAGTCACTCAAAAAGAGTTGCAAGACGACCCGAAAGCAGCAGGAAAAACAGTTACACAGAGAACAATATGCAGTGAACTGCACAGCAAACATCTCTGTTCCTACTCCTCAGGGAAAAGAAAAGAAGCACAGAGTTCCAAGTCTACAAATTTGCACATGAGTATTTAGACAAACCAGAGCTCTTTTGGAAATAAAAAAATAGAACTCTTTTTCAAAAATTCAGCTTGTCATATTTGGAGAAAGAAGGGCTGCACGTATGAACTACCCAAGAACACCACCATACCCACAGTGAAGTACGTGAGTGAGAGTATTATGATATGGGATTGATCTCCCACTAGATTCTTAGAAACATTCATAAGAAGACCCCCCCCCCCTCATGGTTTACTGAAGGCACTGAACATGAGGAAGATCAAGCAGAATATTCAACTGTGAGGGTGTCAAGAAGACAGTGTGAGTTTTCTTTAGGCTGTACTATTTATAGTACAGTTTATCAGCAGTAGCTTAATTACTTAAGTCAGGATTCAAGAACCAGTGAGGTTTATAGAATGTTAGTTTACTCAAGTAAATTACCTAGCTAATTTCATGCTTAAGGAGACATCATTACAAGCAGACATCTTTAAACTAAAGGCTCTACAACTGGAACCTTGTTTAACGCCAACCCAACATTATCCTATAAAAAAAACCCTACTCAGGCTCTTACACCTCGACTCTGCGCACTTTGCTTTTCTAAAACTCAATTATAATTCGTGTATAGTAGCACTACTTGTATTGTTCTCCACTTGATATATCACTTTGCTTGTATTTCCTCATTTGGATAAAAGCGTCTCCTAAATGAATAAATGTAAATGTAAATGTAATGCAGTGAAACCTCTAAATCAATTGCTTGCAACTGTGTTCTCAGTACTGTCTTGAGAGAAATGTGCTGTGCACACCAGTCTTTCCAGTTTGCGCTCTCTTGCTATCTGTGAAATCAAAAAAGGGTGCGTCTGTGCTATCGTAGGTTTTACCTTGATAAATCTTATATTCTAAATCTGTAGGCGTAGTGGTGTTTTCAAACCCTAAATGCCACTGTGTGAACTGTTGTGAAGTATCATTTTCAGACATCTTTTAGTCATGTGACATGGAACAGTTGAGCTTATATTTTAATCAGTGTTTCAATCAAAGCTTGCTGTGCAGAAACCATCTCCCCTTCTGCATTTTCTATTATTTGTGTGTAAATTAATTTAAACCAGAATGGCTGGAAAATCACCAGATGAAGACACCAGTTAAGCATGTAAGTGTGTTATGTATACGAAGAACAAGGTTTAGTTAAATATTCATTTTTAAGATGTTTTTACTCCTCTGGACATTGGGGCTGGTTCTAGAGGGAAAGCCTGTGGACAGTTCTTCAAAGATGGCCTCTAGACTGGAATTCTCGCTAGAGATCATGTCTAGTGATGCTCCATAGAAATCTATCCGAATCTATTCATGAAGTAACATTCCCTTATTAATATAGTAAGTCTATTGACACAATACTCAGCAGTATGAATGCTATTAGGATAGCAGGAACATTCTCAAATTGCACTTATCAGCACTGTAGGTCTGATGACCTCCCTCAAGTTATGTTTTATGATTTAACACTGTCTCGCTCACATGAGCTTCCTTTAATGCCTCACATTTAGGCCTGGTCTCTAAAGATGATATGAAAATGATCATGTATATAAATCCTTAGCGTACGTAAATAAGCTTTATATGTACGATACAATAGAGTTCACCCTGTTTCGGCGCATACTCTTGAAATGCTCTGTATCAGCATTAAGCATGTCGAGGTTGGCTGTGTATCAGTAAATACAAAATCATTTGTCTTGTATGCAGTACAGTACTGTAGAGAGATCAGTTTTCAGTTCAGTTCAATTTAATTTTTTTTTGTATAGCGCTTTTAACAATGGACATTGTCTCAAAGCAACTTTACAGAAATATATAAACACAGGATACAGTTTTTAAGTGTGTGAATTTATCCCTATTGAGAGAACCGATGGCAAGGAAAAACTCCCTAAGATGATATGAGGAAGAAACCTTGAGAGGAACCAGACTCAGAAGGGAACCCGTCCTCATCTGGGTAACGACGGATAATGTGAAAGTAAAGGGAAGTTCATTATGGTTTTTACATGAAGTCTGTTTGTTGAATTAGTCCACTGTTCACCAAAGAAGACCTGAGTCCAAAACTGTATGTGGTAATTGCAGTCCCAAGGCCATCGCAGCAACCGTAGCCCCAGCAACCACATATAATTGGTCATTTGGTTACAACACAACTCCTTCTCATTATGTCTCTATCTGGCTGTGTATTTCTGTATCGTTGCTCTCAGTGCAGTCTGTTGGCCAAAAGAAGAAGAGAAGAAGCATGCTCTATCGGTTACATATATATTACTGACCCTTGTTGGGAAGCTGGGGTCAGAGCACGGGGTCAGCACCCCTGGAGCAGAAAGAATTAAGGGTCTTCTTCATTGGAAGCGCAGAACCTTAACCGTTGAGCCAACACTGCCCTAGAAGTGCCATGCCTAATAATAACTGCCTGTTTTCTCTGCTTTCTTGTACAGGTTTTTGCTCAGCCCGCCAATGTTTCTATCACTAAAATGGACGTGAGTAACTTGGCAATGGTGATGGCCCCCAACTGCCTGCGATGTCTCTCTGATGACCCGCGCATCATTTTTGAGAACACCCGCAAAGAGATGAGCTTTATCCGGGTGCTCATTCAGCACCTCGATACTAGCTTCATGGATGGAATTCTATAGTCCACCTTATTTACACAAACACACACACACACACACGTATACACATACACATACACACATACATACGTATGCTACAACACACACATATATACCCTGACATATTCACCACACACGCATAACAATTACACAAAAAATTTTAAACGTAATTCACAGACAAGCAAAAGCCAGTCTGTATAGTCAGATGTAGAACAGGAGGCACGAACCCTAATTACTGCACTGACACACACTCACACTTACAAAAGCACAAATTGAATCTCTTTTACGTACAAACACATACAGACACACTTAGAAGACAACACATACATTCCATTTTAGCCCCTTTTATCATTTCTGAATGTGTTTGATTGGAGATGTGAGTGTATAGCACTGTCTTGTGTGTTTGTCTGTTGAATGTTGTGTGGACATGTGTGTGGTTTTTTTAATCTGACTGACCTATATAACTGTCTACAACAGTCTACTTGCTTTTATATAATTAATTTATTTTTTTTTTGTATTTATTTTAACGGGGGTTTATTACTACTGCCTTTTGAAACAAATTGTCAGCCTCATGTCGAGTGTGAATGTCTGTGTGTATGCACATGTATGAACAATATGTTCCACTTAGTAGTTTTCTTTAATGGAAATTGTCACCACACGTACTTACATGATCATAACAATCACATATATTCATAGTTTACACAGCCCCAGACCCCCAACACACACACATACACACTGATTAGGCCTGGTGCTTTTAATACTGATATAACACATCGCCTTGCACTACGTCTTCACTTCCCTTCAGGAGAAGCAATGTAGAGTGAAGTAAAAGGATGGAAGATGGAGGGAGAGGCAGAGGGAGTAAGGCAGACAATAAAAACAAATATTCAAAAGTTTTTTTGGGTCACTTATCTGCACATGGAATGTCATGGATATAATGTTCACCTTCATCTATACCATCATAAAATATATAAAAAGATATTTAAAAAAAATAAATATATATATATATATATATATAAAATCCATAAAAGAAGTAAACACAAAGTCGAATAAAGGAATAGTGAAACTTTAAAAAAAAAAAAAAAGGAAGAAAAAGAAAAAAAAAAGCTTAGGTTTGCTTCTCATTGTAGTAAATCGAAACAATTTTAATTGTGATTGAATTAAAGGGAGTCGATTTGAATCGTGTCTAATTGAGAATGCTCTGAGCTGAGAAAAAGATAAAACACTGGGCAGATCACTATATACTCAGAGAGCACACAAAAAACACATTACCACACATGTTCCAACACACACACACACACACACACACACACTCACACACTCACACACACACTCACACACACACTCACACACACACAAAGTTTACCTGGGACACAGACAGGGAAGAAATATACTGTAGATCACTGCTGGAACGTTAGCCTGCTCACGGGTCTGTCTTGCATTATTGCTTTTATTGTTCATGAAATCAGGCTGAAATCCCCTCTCCCTCCTTTTGGTCTGAGATCTGATGGTGACTCTGTAAGTTAGGGTAAGTCTGTCTGAACATTGTTTAATAAACAAATTCAAAAACTTGGAATGTGATCGATCCTTAATCTGTTCAAACACACACACACACACACACACACACAGAAACATACATAAAACATACAACATTATATCATTTTATTACACTTAGATTCCATCAGTACAATCAGTAACACTTTTTGGACAATATTGGACATTATACGGTATTGATCTGGCTTAGTGGTTAGCACGTTCGCCTCAAACTGCTAGGGTTGGGGGTTCGATTCCCGCCTCTCCCCCGTGCTGCAGGGTTTCCTCTGTGTACTCTGGTTTTCTCCCACAGTCCAAAGCATGGTAGGCTGACTGGCATGTCCAAAGTGTCCGTAGTGTGTGATTGCGTATATGATTGTGCTCTGCGATGGATTGGCACCCTGTCCAGGGTGTACCCCGCCTTGTGCCCCATACTCCCTGGGACAGGCTCCAGGTTTCCCCGCGACCCTGTAGGATAAGTTAAAGTAAGTATAATAAGTAAGAATAAGCAAGATGGATTGATGCATTATTGTTCAGTCTGATTTGTGAAGTCCTTATTTTTAAACAAAAATCAAACTTTTTGTTTTTTTTGGAATGTTGTTGGTCCTCAAGGCTTGAGGCTAGTATTTTATGGCCCTCTAAACTTTTAATGATAGCAACAGAGTAATAAATAATAGCTGATAAGAAAGAATACAGCCAGTATTGGGTGTGTTGTCGCATGGTGGCTTGGTAGCACGTTCACCTCACACCTCCAGGGTCGGGGGTTCGATTCCCACCGTGGCCCTGTGTGTGTGCGGAGTTTGCATGTTCTCCCCGTGCTGCGGGGGTTTCCTCCGGGTACTCCGGTTTCCTCCCCCAGTCCAAAGATATGCATGGTAGGCTGATGGGCATGTCCAAAGTGTCCGTGTATGAATGGGTGTGTGAGTGTGTATGTGTGTGTGCCCTGCGATGGATTGGCACCCTGTCCAGGGTGTACCCCGCCTTGTGCCTAATGCTCCCTGGAATAGGCTCCAGGTTTCCCCGTGACCCTGAAAAGGATAAGCGGTGTTTAAGTGTTTACACTAATGTCCTTCAGTTGATGTTACGTTACAATAATAGAGGCCTTAACAGAGATTCCAACTATTTGTAAAACATTGTGTAGATAAACTGACACCTGTATATAAAAATAGTATAGTTATCAATGTATTTAACAAGTATTAAAAACAGATATCTTGCCTTTCTGACACACGGTTATGATGTACAGACAACAGAACAGAATGAGCTCAAACGTGATAGTGTGAGGGGTTAGGAAAATTAGGAAAAAAATTAGGAAACACAAATGTAATCAATATGCTTGTCACGTGCACGTGTTTACGTGTCACATTGACTGTTATCAGTTATCTGTTAAAGATCTGACATTTTCAAAATCCTGACCGGATGTTTTTTAAGGCCATGTCCGGGATAAAGAGTATGTATGTTCACCCTATATACATACAGTAACGGTGATATTAAATGACTTAAACTGTGAGTTTGGCTATATCACCCAACTCTAAGCGTTATTCATTCCCTATTTGGCTTGCACTACTCAAAGGCACGTCCTCACCCATCTCTTGCATTTCATCGGGTGCTTCTCATTTCTTATTTCTGCATCCTCGTTTCCTTTCCTCACTTCCTTTCCGTGCATCTTAGCTCCACCCTTTAGGATGCGAGGGAAGGATGCAAGGATGAGATGCGAGGAGAGAGGAATCGAAGCAAGTAGAATGGAGTATCCTCGCTCTCTCAAGCGTCACTTCAAGGCGACGTCAATTAATGATGACTGTGCTCAGCTGGATGACCTCACTGCGCTTCAGGGGCCTGTACCATGAAGCTAGTTGAACAAACTCAGGATTGCAGGATTAGTTTTGAGTTCACAAAACCAAACCAATCCAATCAGGCTTTATTTATTGGTACCATGATGCTGGTTATCAACATGCTCTGTCAACTCAGGCTTTGATCCTTAAGCTATGATTAGTCCACAAGCACGTGCACATAAACGCGATACGTCGGCACCGAACAGCCAATGGCGTTCAACATAGGGGAAAAAGCAGGTGTGCATACTTCTGGTTGAAATGCATGAAATTATTTTGCGGAAATAAACCTCACTATCCGCAAAAAGGCGACACCGTTGCGACTGCCAAAGCTCGGGAACATTACTGATTGTATAAATGCGTAAGTTTACTTTATGGGCTCACAATGAGAATAAACGGATTGAAAACTCATAACCACAACATCTTTCATGTCATTACATTTAATAATGAATGCAAATTGTTTTAATTAAATGTTTCTCTGTGAAGTGCTCTTCTTACAGTTTGCGCTGGGGAGTTGAATTAGTTCCATCCACCCATATTCTATATCGCTTATCCTCTTCAGGGTCACGGGAAACCTGGAGCCTATCCCAGGGAGCATCGGGCACAAGGCGGGGTACACCCTGGACAGGGTGCTAATCCATCGCAGGGCACAATCACATACACACTCACACACCCATTCATACACTACAGACAATTTGGACATGTCAATCAGCCTACCCTGCATGTCTTTGGACTGGGGGAAGAAACCGGAGTACCCGGAGGAAACCCTCGCAGCACGAGGGAGAACATGCAAACTCCGCACACACACAGGGCCACGGTGGGAATCGAACGCCCGACCCTGGAGACGTCAGGCGAACGTGCTAACAACTAAGCCACCGTGATTGGTCCAAGTTGGGTTTGAGTTTTCTCACCAAGAACATCACCTTCCCCAGCACAGGTTAGGCATGGAGTGTAAGTTACTATGGCGATGAACCCCGGTAAAAGCCAAGCCACTTTCATGGTACCTAAAACTCAGGGTTGGCACAAACTAAACTGAAACTTTCCGGCTAGCCACCTAAACCGGCTTCATGGTACAGGCCCCAGGGATCTGCCGCTATGTTGTTTGATTTTGGTTTATAACAAGATTCTTAATATAGCAAAGTGCATTGATAGTACATGAAATGTCTGGGTTATTCAACAATTCATGAATAAACAATACATGAATTATCGCAGCTGTGACTGTGGCAGATGTAAAGGAGGAGGGAATTTATACGTGCATCAGGTTTTTCGAAAAGAAACACTTCTGCATAGGATACACCTGTGTATCCTCGCACCTAGCTCCTCTGGAAGCTTCCTCGCTTCCTCACTCCTCATTCCTTGCCTCCTCGCGGTACAATTCGAGAATTTAGATGTCCTTCAAGATGGTTGACGTCGATCGATTTCCGGCTCACGTGCTGGAGGACGGAGGAGCGAGGAAACGAGGAAGTGTCAATTTGAGTATCGAGAAGCACCCATTTTGTCAAACCACAAGCTCTCAATGTGGCCTCAGAGCTTCGCTCATGCCTATGCCAGCACTATGTCTGAATAAAACACGCCCCCTCTGTACTCTATGGGCAAAGAAATGTATAAATAAATCAATGTAAAAATAAATAAATGTAGAAATATATAAATAAATACATGTATAAATACATAAATATGGAAATAGATAATTGGAAATAAATAAATAGTAATAAAAAATGTGGAAAAAATACAATAATACATAAAAGTCTAAGGAAATAAAAGTGTAAACATTTATTTATTATATTTCTTTACATTTATGGCATTTGGCAGACAGCCTTATCCAGAGTAACTTACGTTTATTTAATTTATACATCTGAGCAGTTGAAGGTTAAGGGCCTTGCGCAAGGGCCCAACAGTGGTGGCGAAAGGGTTTGAGCTCATGACCTTCTGATCAGTATCCCAACATTTTAACTACTGAGCTACCACTGCCTTCTTTATTTTTTTATAAGTACATTCTTTATCATTACATTTCTTTGTAGATTTATTTATATATTTAGTCATTTCTTATTTTGGCAGGTTTGGATTCCATAGATTTGACACTTCAGGTAGGATGAGCTAACCAAGTGGACTAGATATACTACAGAGCAGAGGTGTCCGATCTTATCCGGAAAAGGCCGGTGTGGGTGCAGGTTTTCATTCGGACCAAGCAGAAGCCACACCTGAGTGTACTGGAAGCCAAGATCAACTGATTAAACAGGTGAAATCAGGTGTGCCTCCTGCTTGGCTGGAATGAAAACATTTGCAGGATTTGCCCTTTTTCCTTATGTCTACAGTAATTGCTAACATTTACAAAATGGGCCAAAATGGGCCAAAATGGGCCAAAATGGGGGGGGGGGGGCGTAAAAAAAAAATGAAGTTGTTCAATAGAGTTTTCTACATGTTCTCATATTTGAAGGTGGTATTTAATGGACGGACATTCCATCTTCTTGTCCTCCGTCTTTTAGATCACAACAACTCCTCCTCCTCCTCCTCCTCCTCAGCATTCATGTTTGTAAGCATTATTATGGTGCGTTACTTCTTCCTCTCTCAGCTACTTCCTGTTGGTTCATAGGACGGTTACTCCGAGTCGCCCCCTTCCGTTTCAAAAAGTATTTACAACAGCAAGCGCGTCAAGAATAAACGCCTTATCCGTTCGGGGAGGTGCGCGCGCAGTCGGTGGCGGAAGTAGAAACAAGGCTTCAGGTGGAGGTAGCGGTTTTCACACGGACAGACCATTTATTTAGAGAAACAAGGTTCGTATCAATATATTTATCCATAAAACCATTACTGTACACTAGAAAAAGCTGAAATGTACGATGACAGTGCAGTTTACACGACATTAAAGACACCGCTATTTCCTTAGCTTCGGATTACTTGTCCGTAGTGCTCACTGGGTCGTAAGTTGGTTACTCTGGGTTTTTTTGGGGGATGTTTTAAACGTCTCCTTTGATCAAAATATGACGTTTTCATCTTAAATATGTTATTTATTTGAGTAGTTTACTTCAAAGTCTATTAGGGAGGTGACTGAGGGAATTTTCCCACCGGTTAATCGACATGTGACAATAACGGTATCACCGGGGGGGCAGTGGAAGGGGGCGTGTTTCCCCCGCGCTTATGAATGCCTCACTTTAGAATTAGTGGCAATTGCTTGGTGGGTTTATTATTATTATTATTATTATTATTAATAATAATAATAATAATAATAATAATAATAAACACAACAACTACAACACAGTACAATGACAAACTCGCTTATATTAAACACAGAACTTTTGAAACCAAGTCTTCCGCCATAGTATTGTCAGTCAAAAAAATCCTGAAATAAGGTCTATGCTTAACACAAGCTCAATATATTTTCGCGTTTTATTTGATGATAATAACAACTTTATGCGCCAATTATCCTAATTTCAATCTTTTCCTTTTTTCTTGTTCTTGGCACTAGCTTGTTACTTTTTATGTGTATACAATTGCTTGGGATTATAGCCTACGTATTGTATGTGTATGATTGAAAGCTGTATCGACACACGATTATTTCTTTGCATAAAAATTTCAAACAAATAAATAAATACTTACCTGCACTCTACTGTGGTATGATGTAATGCGTATTGTAATGCTTCTCGGGAGACTGGTGTAAATTGACCGATAGCGCCATCTGTTGGTTTGGAAGAGGAAGTTGCTCAGCTGCGTTTGTGAGAAAATCGCTTTCTGAGAGTCGAGTTTTCCTTTGCAAAGCAGATTGTGTTCGATTATTTGTTTAGTTTAAATTTAACAACCCAACTTAATGGGTTAGTTTAGCTCAAAATGTGTTCTGTCCTATATTTACCCAGCCATTGGGTTAAAAATAACCCGATTTGGGTTGTTTTTACCCCAGTGTTTTTTAGGGTGCTTTGTTGAATCCCTGAACCTGATACCCTGCTGCAGTCATTCGACTAAAATTACATTCACCCTTTTGGAGCTCTGTGTTTCTTTTCATTCACACAGAAATCTTTGGCCTTTTTTCTGAAATAATACACCATCCCTCAGGTATTTTGATGTGGACGCCCATGGCTCTACTACGGTTTCTGGCAGTAAGAGCCTGAGCCTGCAACTGGTATGCAAAGCAAAGGACATACCAGACCAGTAGTGTTCATGATTTGCTCATAATGTGTACACCTGTGTCCTTTCTTTATTCTGGCCAACTTCCCCAGCTTCTGGGGAAAAGTATTATCCTGGGAATCCGTTCTTATTCTTTGTAATAAGGCCATAGGACAGTATAGCCAGTAGGTGGCAGTAACACACACATGGCCACACGTGACCCCTGGCCAACCCACAGGTGGGACGTGGCAGGTCAGTAGTTTAGGTGTGATGATCAGAGGATACACGTAAAGGTAGGACTCCTTGTGATTAAATGTATATGGGTTTTTATGCACTTTTTTAGGAAAATATGATATAAAACAATCCTTTTATAAAAGATGACAGAAGATGGAAGAGAAGTTGTTTATTTAACTGGGCATTCAATACAAATATTTGGTTCATATTTAAAAGATGTAGGCTCAATTTTATTTTATACAAGCATTATTATTATTATTAGTAGTGGTGGTGGTGGTAGTAGTACTGTACAGTACAGTAATACCTGTAAAATGTGATATAATATATGTTAAGGCTAACATTTAAATCAGTAATTTACAACTTTATATCTAAATTACAAGTTAATGTGTGATGTAAATCATAAACACAATAAATACATAGTAAACACCTTTATTCTAAATCTAAACCCCCTGTTTGTTACAATGCTAATTTATTATCAAGCCTTAGAATTGATCAAATCCAGTAAATTATTGAAAAGATTTCGAAGCTTTCAGGAAATTGGAGCATGGAGGGTGACATGTTCATATGTATCAATATGACTGAATATATGATGAATATAACTGAATTGGTCTTTCATTAACCTAATTAATCTCGTGCTAATAATCACATTTTCAAAAGACACAGCAACAGGGGAAAGAACAACCCAGTGTCATCTCTTCTACTAAAATGGCATTCGCATACACGATATACTGTTTAATAGCACACACAGGACGTCATGTATGGATTACTTATGGTGCAGTTTGTCCCGATAAAACCAAACATAGACATTGTATGAAACTTGTACATTGATATAAGCTATAAATACACACACACAATATTTGATTCTGTTTTATAGCATATGCTATTTACCATTTAACACAGTATTTTAGGGAGATTTTTATAAATGCTAATCAACTTCACAGCTAGTGCTAGTCATCTGGTTAAACCTGTGCTAATCCGACAGGACTTCTGTGAGGAAGTAAGGAACAAAATTGTTCCAAATATTCTTACTTTTAAACCATTATCCTGCTTCTGTTGATTTACAACTGTGTCATTTGAACAAAATCGCAATTCCATGAAATTGTTTTGCACGCTCTTTCTCAGTGATGTTTGTTGGTAAACGAGACCTTTTAGCTGTACTCATGTTCGACACATGTGAATCAAAGAGGGCTTTGACTGAACGTCAGTTGTGATGAGGTCACGTGACTCGTCTGAAAATCTGCGGTAATTTTGAGAAATTGCCAGCTCCTCCGACTATTGCAGAGTTTGCTTGATTTTGGGTTAATTTCTGCGATCGCAAAATCCTGGAGTGACTGTCAAATAGACATTACAGAGAATCCAGTTGCTCAAGCGAGATATTCTTTATTAAGCTCTATCACAAGCTTAGAATGTATTCCCCAAGAGATTCCCACAATCTCAGTGTGGGTCAGGTAGCATCAGACTTGCACATCCGGTTGCTTAGAGAACAAAGACCTCAGCTTCTCTTTGTTACAGTAATAAAGCATAGCCACATATGGCGCGGAAAGCTACTGCTAGAGCACGGAGTTCGTCTTCGAAAACAAAAACAAGATTTGGTTAGCACAGATGGCCTTGGATGTAACTCGTATCTTGATGGCACCTGCAGTGTGTTTGAGAAGCTGTTGTGCTTCCTGCATAACCGTCACATGCACTCTCGATGCCAAGTCGCACCAAAAAAAACAAATTGGACACAAAATCAGAATGCATTCATAACTCGCAGTTTTAAGTTAAATGTGCGCATTAAATGTGTGCGAGCGTAAAAGCAAGACTTATATTTACATCATTACACTTTTTTCTCTTTTAAAGTCTAAAACGAAACATGATCTTCACATTTAACTGGGTTCTCTTTCCAGGCTGCTGTTCTTTCCGAAACCTATCCTGCTCGATTCCAGTCTTGCAAGAGTTGTTTGGGTATGGACAGATGCTTCAGTGTGTTTTTCTCTAAGTTTACGTACTTCATCAAGCACTGATTGTTCTTTTTTCGACGTGTGCTGAAACTACGTTCTTTTCTTATTTTACTTAATTTACATCCTCGTTCTTTCTCTGCATTGTTAGCTCTGTAAGGACAAAGATGTGACCTGTTTGCCTTTCGAGTAAATTTTGTTATTTGACTAGCTTTTCTCTGACCCTGTAATTCACACTGTTTCTTTACTCGTGAAGCCGCCGGACGTCCTCTGATGTACAAATTAGACATCGTTGTGGAATATATACTAGAATGCTGTTCAATAAATCCGGTTATTTTGGTTTGGAAACTGTGTTTAAGGTTCAGTTTGTCAAAGGCCTTTAACTCTTGATTAAGTCCACAGGATCTGTTTGACTTTTTTATGTTAGATGGAGGGAGAAGCTGGGAAAATGCGTGTGATGGTGACAGGAGGCACTGGTCTGGTGGGCAAAGCCATAGAGCAAGTGTTGCAAGAGGAAGGAGGAGCAAGAGAAGGAGAAACATGGATCTTCCTTTCATCCAAAGATGCCAACTTAATGTAAACGTCTTTTTTATTTATTATTTTTTTTAATTCCAAACACAGTTATATGAGATGAGATAAAAATTTGGCATTTGGAAATGGCCCTGAGGATCATTTTTGCATGTGAAAGGAACAGTGTTACTTTCCAATCCAAAAGGCAGTTCCTCAAGACAGCACTGAGTACACCGTGAGCAAGAATGTATTTGCATTTGTTTGAACCCTTTATCAGTGCCATCTTAGTAAGCTTACACAAGGTGCTGTTCCGGGTCGAGCCAAAGTTAGCCTAAAAATCTGTAAACACTCTGTATGAACTAACTTGGCTCAACCGGGAACAGCTCCTTGTGCAAGTTTACTAAGACGGCACTCATAAAAGATTCAAACAAATGCAAATACATCCTTGCTCACGGTGCACTCAGTGCTGTATCTTGAGGAATTGCCATCTCAAGACCATTTCTGTTTGTGAAACTGTACAATGGAAAATTCCACGATCAAAAAGGAGCATGTTCTTGTTCTGTGCTTGGGCCGAAAACAGTTCTCTTCTTGGTTTAGGGATGTAGCTGAGACAAAAGCGGTGTTTCAGAAACACCGCCCAACACACGTCATTCATCTGGCAGCCATGGTGGGCGGCCTCTTTATAAACATGAGACAGAACCTTAACTTTTGGGTAAGACACACACACACGTTTCTCTTACTATCCTTATTTACATTAACTTCTTATTAATGCAGCTAATTAATGCTATGCCTACACCTAAACCCAAAATAACCTCAGGAAACCTTCTGGCTTCCCAGGCAGGGTTTAATGTACAATATAATCCAGAATCCACAAATCCATCTAGTTCTCAACACTGGCTTTTTTAAAAACGCATCTTAATGTAAGATTATGATATTGGTCGTAAATATAGCGTGAACAAAATGTTCTTCTGAGCATATACACCGCCACCAAGAACAATGCCATCATCTTTCAAATTGTATACAAGGATGAATTTAGGAAAACCCTTGAAATCCAATGTGGTACTAATGTGTGCCATTAATGAAAAACCAGTTCTTTCAGTTCCTGTACTTTTGTACTAAATTTGACCAGTCCTAGGAAGTTTCCTTAGTTAAAGAATTGAAGGTCACCTGGGTTAGAGCATTACGTGCTTGCCCTTTGTTTCGCAAGTTGCCTTGTAGATTCTGTGAACGTGTTTGCATACTGTGTCTCACTGACTCCACATAAAAGTGGACGAAATGTGCCACATGCCAAACACCTTAAGGTTATGAGCATTTGAAGACAAAGGGGTATAGACATTATTTGGGTATATATGTTGCTTTCCCAACCTTTGCTCATGGCGACCAGCTGATATCAAAGACATCACATACAGTGGGGGAAAAGTATTGGATGTGTCAATGTTTTTCAGTAAATATTTCCAGTGAGGTTATTCACATGAAATTTTCACCAGACTTCGGTATTAACTCAAGAAATCCAAACATTAAAGTCCATAAATAAAGTTATGTGTAATAAAGTGGAATGACACAGGAAAAAAAGTATTGTACACGCTAACTGAAATGGATTTAATACTTAGTGGAGAAGCCTTTGTAATGACAGCTTCAAGACGCTTCCTGTATGAAGAAATTAATGGTCGCCGTATTCAGGTGTGATTTTTGGCCCATCCTTCTAAACATATTGTCTTTAAATCTTGTTCAGTTGGATTCGAGTCAGGTGATTGACTGAGCCATTCTAACACCTTGACTTTTTTCTCTGAAACCAACTGAGAGTTTCCTTTGCTGTATGCTTTGGATCGTTGTCCTGCTGGAAGGTTCACCCACATCTCTTCTTCATCATCCTGGTGGATGGCAGCAGATTCTTCCCAAGAATCTCCCGGTAAAGTCTCCATTCATCGTCCTTCAGTTATATGAAGTCTGCCAGTACCATGCGATGATAAACAGCCCCACACCATGATGCTTCCACCTCCAAACTTCACTGTTGGTATAGTGTTTTTAGGGTGATGTGCAGTGCCATTTCTTCTCCAAACATGGTGTGTAGTATGACAGCCAAAAAGTTCAATTTTGCTCTCGTCTGACCAGACTACACTCTCCCAGTATTTTCTAGGCTTGTCTAAATGAGTTGTAGCAAACTTTAAACGAGCTTCGACATGCCTTTTCTTTAGTAATGGAGTCTTCCGTGGTGAGCGTGAGCAGTGGAGTGCATTGCCTATTGTTTTCTCTGTGACGATGGCACCTGCTGCGTCCAAGTGTTTCTGGAGCTCTTTCCGAGTGGTCCTTGGCTCTTGGGCTACTCTTCTGACTATTCTTCTGACTCCTTGGTCAGAAATATTGCGAGGGGCTCCTGTGCGTGGTCGGTTGATGATGGAGTGATGTTGCTTCCACTTGCGGATAATGGCCCCAGTGGTGCTTACTGGAGGATTCAGAAGTTTAGAAATACGTCTGTATCCGATTCCATCAATATGTTTTGCAACAATAAGGTCGCGAAGGTCTTGGGAGAGCTCTTTGCTTTTACCCATCATTAGATGTTTCTTGTGTGACACCTTGGTAATGAAAAGCCTTTTTATAGACCATCAGTTTACTAACCCAGCTGATATTAATTTGCACAGATGGGGGGTATAATTACTTACGGATTTCAGCTGGTTCCTTGCCATGGAGAACTGCTTTTTCTTAACGTGTTCAATACTTTTTTCCCCGTGTCATTCCACTTTATTACACATAACTTTATTTATGGACTTTAATGTTGTGAATTCTTTATATTTCCAGACGTCTTGAGTTAATACTGAAGTCTGGTGAAAATTTCATGTGAATAACCTCATTGGAAATATATTTACTGAAAGAAATGTTGACGCGTTCAATACTTATTTCCCCCGCTGTACACACACACACACACACACACACACACACACACACATGTTTTACGATCATTGGTAGGTATTTCCATTATAAATAGCTTTAAAAAATAGTGAAGGCTAAAAATATATATGTTCACCGATTACATTGTCTTTCAGAGAAACAACGTCTACATAAATGACAATGTGCTGCACACATCTCATGAGTTTGGTGTGCAAAAAGTTGTGTCCTGCCTATCCACCTGCATCTTCCCAGACAAAACCACTTACCCCATTGATGAGACTATGGTTTGTACATGTTTTCTTTTTTTTCAGTACTTTCTTCCTGTGACAGAAACAGAAATCTGAATGTAAATGACTAGATTTGATCTTTGATTCGGAGACTGCTGAATTTATTTATTTATTTAGTTAGTTAGTTAGTTAGTTAGTTAGTTAGTTTTTTTCTTGGTAAATTTTGAATCATCTTACTGGTGAATAAATGTTTTCTTGTCTCCTGGAAGTGTGTGGTTTTCTAAGGATTTTATTAGAAGATCAAAATGAATTTGATTACCGTTTCAGAGAGTGAATTGTCTTCATGTGGTGTTTTGAGATTAGCGACTGTTGTACTGTATGTAAGGCTGTGTTAATTTAACTGAATCTTATTTGTCTCTCCATCAGATTCACACTGGTCCTCCTCATGAATCTAACTTCGGTTATTCTTATGCTAAACGAATGATTGATGTCCACAACAAGTGAGTAATTAGATGTTGCTTTTGTAGCTGTGTGCATCAGGGAACTCTGAATGCTGTATCATGTGTTAGAATGTTTTATGGCAGATTTTTTTTTTTTCTCAACAATGCGAACAATTTACACTAACTAGGCCGACATCGCAGAGACAGGGCGTCTCAGATTCTCAGTTGTATTGAGGACTGGGTTTCGATTGAGCCATTGCGAAACATTCCGGTTATCAGTTTTTAGCCAAGCATAGCATAATGCTTTGTGGCAAGGTGAAACAGTTCATTTTGGTCTCAACTAACCAGATTTTCCAATTTGTTGAGTCTCTGTTACAGTACTTCATTTTTCACTAATGGCTTTTTTCATTTAAAGGCTTTCTTCTAAAGCCCAGCTTTGTTGAGTGTGTGGGCTAATAGTTATGCAACGCACTGTGTTCATACCCTCGCTTGATCTGATGATTCCTGGTAAAACTGTGTAGGCACTATTCAGATTAACACCAGAGACCAACAGAAAGATCACATTAAGGAACAGGTTGTGTCCAGTACATTGCTTTGTTTTACTACTGTAATTATTATTTTTATTTTTATAAACATGGCACGTTATAGTACATAGTTAAATGTTAATACATAATCATATTTCCTGTGTGTTTTGTGCAGGGCATATTTTAAACAGTATGGTCGAAAGTACACTGCTGTTATCCCTACAAATGTGTTTGGTCCCCATGACAACTTCAACATAGAGGATGGCCATGTTCTCCCAGGACTTATACACAAGACCTACATAGCACAGAGTAAGAAATACTAACATGCGATGCATACATATTCTGTCTCTCTGCAAGTTTGAATTCAGAATAAAGTGAAAATCTCACCCTATTTAGTATAAAACTTCAGCGTGTCCTTCTGAAGTTTAAGAGGAAGCCAGTAACGTCTGGATACATAATTACTAACATTATTAGTAACGTAAATATACTAATATTAATCTTGGTGTGGTTATTATTTACTCTTTAATCAGTTCGGTTGGTGCTTATTACTTAATAATAGGTAAACAATAGGTAGACAAACCCAGATCCCTCTCGTGGACTCGTGGCAGTTGCAAAGACATGATAGAACATGGTTTATAGCTTGTAGTTTATATTCATATTTAAGTCAACTGGTCCCCGAGTCAGCTGGTTCCCATTATCTGTTACATTATAGCTGCTATAAGCAGCCGTTCCCTCACCAGCCTCTTTTCCCCCTCTCTTTCCTAAAGACAAAAAAAAAAAAGAAGCGCAAAGTCCTGAAGACTCGGTGGGAAACCTAATGTCCTCTACACAGCACTGACACCTTCCATAAACGTTAAATAAACATAGATAATATACATAATTATAGATAGTTTATATATATATATATATAGAGAGAGAGAGAGAGAGCGATAGATAGATAGATAGATAGATAGATAGATAATATATACAACTATAGATAATTATACATTTTTCTTTGTTAAACAACCATTTGTTTTTTATCTTTATTTTGAAGGAATGCCATTATAGAAAAATCACAGAAACTCACGTTACGGAATAAAATAGGGTTCACTTAAATTTTTGTATAAACTTAATGCCTTACCCAACCACCCCGTTCCTTTAGAAAGCAAAAATCACCCTCCTTAAGCACACCTTGATCAGCCATTTTCATTATATTACACAACCTGAGGGGGGAAAAGGAAACGGGGAACAGAATAAAGTCAGGTGAAATGTGCAACAATATTCATTAGGCAGTTCTTTAACACCTGGAATAATTGCCATTTAAAATGTTTCACAGAACCCATTAAGGTAAATAACTTTTTTTTTTTTTTTTTTTTTTTTTTTTTTTATAAATATTACATCTTCCAGCCAGGCTGCGGCAGACGGTGGAGTGGCAGATCTCCAAATCAGCAAAATTCTTCTACAGGCTATAAGTGACATAAAGGCATTAATGTCAGACTGATTAGCATTTAAAATGAAGGATTCATGTGGTATACCAAATACTGCAATTTGTGAGCATGGCCTTCAGGAAATACCAAGAAGTTTGAACAATTTCAATGTCCAGTAATTGTCAAGATGAGGACAAGACCAAAAAGCATGTGTTAAATTAGCTGGAGAAAAGGAGCATCTGAACTAGGATCCACGCCAGCATATCCTGGCTTTGCTTGAATGAACACTGTGTACAGCTTTAAACCGAATAAGTCCTAGTTGGTTGCACAATGATGAGGAATGAACTCTTTCTAGTACTCTCATCCAATAATCTTGTGTAAGTGACTTTAGTTTTCACTAAATTGTGATCTCTTGAAGACATCAATTGAGAATATAGCACTGACA